>NC_034590.1:166760246-166777506 GCF_900095145.1 Mus pahari
GAGAAGAGAAGAGAAGAGAAGAGAAGAGAAGAGAAGAGAAGAGAAGAGAAGAGAAGAGAAGAGAAGAGAAGAGAAGAGAAGAAGAAAGGAAAAGAAAAGAAAGGGAAGGAAAGGAAAGGAAAGGAGCATTGAGCATGGCCACATAGCTATCAAGAGCTGAAGTTAAGCACTTAACCCAAACCTCTGCTCCCAACACGTTTGTGTGGTGCCACCACAACCTTCATCTACAGTCATCGGGTAGGCTGTAGCCAAAAGAGGTCATGGAGATTTAAGAGAACTGGTTTCTGAGGCTGTCACCAGCAGTTAAAGGACTCTGCAAATAAACACTTCCTTTGTAGTATGGGAGGTACTTGGGCTGCTCAGCCTTGGTCTACAGTGTTCTGCAAGGGAGAAGCCATGAAGGCTCTGGGCTGTTTGGGGAACACAGTGTCTTGGATGAGGAGACACCAGCAGACAGGGAGAGCAAACAGGAAGCCATGGGCAGGAGAAGGCTCACTGGATCCTGACAGACTGGCTTTTGCTCAGTGATAGCAAATGAGAAGTCACACCACCTGGGCCCCCCTTGGGGCCTCCTAAGACTGGGCAGGAGGTAGATTCTCTGAGCTCTCCTAGTGCCTTGTTCCAGCCCAGCTTGGCCTGAAAGACAGTCCTGCCTCAACTCGGGAGGAACCAGTGCGGTGGCCATGAGATAGGAAGTCATGTTCTATTCCATGGTTCTCTGTGGGGGCCCAGTGAGCAGTGTGTTTTCAATGCCCTGTTCTGGCAAGCCAGTGACTTCCCCTTCCCCCACCTGCTCAGGACAGAACAAAGAAACCTGGCTCCTTCCCGCCAGTCCAGCGAGAGTTCCTAATTGGCTTTCCATTAAAGAGAAAATAGACTACTGTTTCCACCTCATTATTTATGAGCCTTTCTGGAAGTACATTTCCATGCACCCTGGGATTGCTCCTTCCCATTTTGCTTGGCCATATTTTATGATCTGTTTTATTTATTCAGGGCCTCTATTGGGTACTCACATCTGAAACCAATTAAAAAACAAGAACTAAGGAAAAAAAATAAGTAAACACCTGGAGATGTCCAAACCCAGAGTCTTTCTGCAGCCTGTTCTTGGTGTAATGGATGGGACCATGCCAACAGCCCTGAGCCACTCAAAGTGGAGATTGTCCTTGATGCCAATGGATCCAGCAATTTCCACAAACAGGGGCAGCCTGTGGAGAGAAAGAACTCTCATTGACAGAGTATCAACAAGTGGCTGAGCAGCCCTGGTTCTCTGGTCCACATGAGGTCTCTCTCATTCTCTTTTGTGCCTTCCTCTCTAGCTCCATCCCCATGCCCATCCCCACCCCCACTCCCATCCTCATCTCCATCCTCAACTCCATCTCTATCTCCATCTCTGTCTCTATCACCCCAATCCCCATCTCCACCCCCATCTCTATCTTTATATCATCTCTATATCCCATCATAGGAGGTTGAAGGATAATGTTGAAATCCATGCTCATGGCAATGGCCTATCTTTCACATATGTCTTCAACTCTTTCTGGAAGGGTAAAAGACTTACCTCAGAGAAGCATCTGTGAGGCTTGGTGGTGCAGCTTCAATGTGGAACGTCCACCTCTAACACATGTGTTCAGCTACTAATGGTATTTTGCGCAGCTACGGAAACTTTTGGACACAGGACTTGGCCATCAGTTGTAGGGCCAGAGAGAGGGGCCGTGGTGTCATCGCCAGTCCTGATTCAGCCCTGGGCTTTCTGCTTCCTGGTTGGCTACAAGCTTTGCTGTCAGCTCCCACTGCCAATGTCAAGGCCAGCCTTCTTCTCACCTTGATGGACTGTAGCTCTCTCCAGCTGTGGGCCAAAGTAAATTCTTCCCCTCTTAGGAGAGCTGGGCTAGAAGCTCCTCCAGTCTCGCAATCCTCAATCCCAAGAGTCAGGATGCAAGGAGAGAGCCTCTCCCCTGAATACAAATGCCCTCTTTTTCCTTCTAGATGAGGCCATGCAAGTGGACATCATCAGAGGACAGAGCAAGGGGCAAGTAGACATCTTAGTGTCATAAAATCCTGTGTTCCTTGGGCCAGAGAGATGGTTCAGTGAGGGAAGGCACTTGCAGTTAAGCCCGTCTACCTGAGTTCAATCCCCAGGACCCAGGTAGGACACCTTATCAGTGACCTCTTCTCTGATATTTGAAATGCTTGTTGGAATCATATTTCATATATTTCATATATTTCATGTTAAGGGAGACAGAATCTCTGAACTCTTAGGGTTAAAGTTGCTTACAGATCATTCATCTCAACACCTACTTTCCTTAGTCATTGATGTACATTCTGTGTATTAGTCAGAGCTCTTGAGAGAAATAGAACCAATAGGGTATGTGTGCAATCATATGTGTGCATATACAGTTATGTATTATATATGTGTACAGCCATGTGTGTGGATAATCATGTGTGTGTATGCAGTCATGTATATGTGTGTGTATGTGTGTGTATACAGCCATGTGTGTGTATGCAGTCATGTATATGTGTATGTGTGTATATGTATATAGTCATGCATATATGAGTGTGTATATGTGTGTACAGCCATGAGTGAGAACAATCACGAGTGTGTGAACAGTGTGTGTATACAGTTGTGTGTGTATAGTTGTGTTTGTGTATGTGTATGTAAAATTATATATGTGTATGTATACATGGACAGTTATATGTGTGTACAGTTGTGTGTGTGAGCAGTCATATGTGGAGGCCAGTCATGTGTGTGTGTGTGTGTGTGTGTGTGTGTGTACAGTTGTGTGTGTATGTATAGACAGTCATGTGTGGGTGTAGACAGATGTGTATCGTAGCGGCAATGCTATTTCTGAAAAATGCCATGTTAGATGATTTCAGGTTTATGTAAACACCAGAGCTACTAAACAAGCTAAGATGTGATGGTGTCATTAAACAATCTCATTTTCTATGTTGGCTATACAGTCCAGTGTTGACCAAAAATATTGTAGATGTGTCATACATCACACTACGTATATTGATATTGACTACTGTGGATTGGTTCATGGTTGTGGAAGTCTTATGATCTGACATTTGTGAGCTGGAGAGTCGGGGACATCCAAATCCAAGGGCCTGAGACCAGGAGTAAGGATGGTATGAGGCCTCGTCTGAACCCAAAGGCCCAGTGACCAATAACAGTGATGCTCCTTTATTTCCTTCTTTAAAAAAAAGTTTCTGTGCATACATGCATGCATGCCTGTGTATGTGTGTAAGTGTGTGCACACATGTGATTTATGAATGCAGATCCTCACTTATCACAGGATGTACACAGAAGTCAGAGGACAATCTGGGGTCCTTGGTGTCAGTCCTCATCTTCCACCTTGAACCAAGGTCTGTTGTTTGCCATTGCATACCAGTCCGACCCTTAGACTTCACAGCAGAAACCCTGTAATTACAGATGTTGCTTATGTTGTAGAAATAGAAACCCAAACCCTGGACCTCAAAGTTGTGTGGCCAGCGCTTTACCCACTGAGCAGCCACCTTAGCTCAACAGCAAGGACTGTTTTAGAGCAGAAGATAAAACATGGACGCCCCAGCTCAGAGAAGGTAGCCTGCCCTTCTTCCTGGCCTCCTTAGGCTGCCAGGACACTGGTGTCCACCCACATTGCTGAGGGCCATCTTCTTCACTCAGCCTCCCAATTCAGATGCCAGTCTCTTCCTCACAGGTGTGCCTGGAAATGTTTCATCAGCTAACTGACAGTCCCTTAGCCCAGGCAAATGGACACATAAAGTTAACTGTCACAACCTGGTCCTTCATGCATTTGTCCATTGACTCAGCTGGCAATGTGTGGCCGGCACTGGCCACACATTTGCTGTGGTGACAAAGTCTACTTGACCAGTGCTTCATCCTGTACATCCAGAGAGATGATGCATCGCTCTGCTTCACTCCCTGCTGTGACTGTAATAGCTGTGAAAGCCAAAGCCAGCTTGAGACAGGAAGGACACAAGAAGCTGACACAATTCTTCCCATCCATAAACCACCACTTCCGGTCCATTTCTCCATCTTGTCAGGCTTTAGCAAATGTGACAGTTGCTTTCTTTGTTTATTAGTGAGTTAGTTGGTTGGTATAATAGGAGTGTTTTTATAAATCTTGTGTTATGAGTGTGTGCATATGAGTGTTTTGTCTGTGTGTATATATGTATACCTCGTATGTACAGCACCCTCAGAGGCCAGAAGAGGGCATTGGATCCCCTGGGATTAAACTTAGAGACAGTTGTGAGCCACCACCTGGCTGCTGGGAACCAAACTTGTGTCCTCCTGAAAATCAGTTGCTGAGGTGTTTCTCCACCCCCTGGTGGTTCGTTTTAACTGTTAACATGAGACAGCATAGAATTCCCAGGGACGGGAGGGATTGTCCAGATCAGACTGGCCTGTGGACATGTCTTTGAGGTGTTGTCCTAACTGTTTTCATTGATTCCAGAAGACTCAGCCTGCAAGTGGGTGGTGCCACTCCTGGGGTTAGGGACCTGGACTGTGTGGGAATAGATAGAGCTAACTGATATACGTTTATTTCTATTTATTTATCTATTTCTTTCTTCATTCATTCTCTCTCCTCTTGACTGTGAATGAGTCCAGCAACTCCAAGTCCTTGTCTTGACTTCCCAGGACTGTAACTTAGAATCATAAACCAAATAAATCCTTTCTTCCCTAGATCACTTCTTGGCAAGGTGTTTCAACACAGCCACAGAGACAAAGCAGGCGCTGTTAGCTTCTTGCTTTGTCTCAAAGCTTTGACATAGAATCTCGCTATGGGAGCCCAGGGTGGCTTTGAACTCTCCAATTTCCTGCCATTGCCTCCCAGTGCTAAGATAGCAGACATGCACTGCCATTCCCAGCTTAAATGCCAAATATTATTTTTTAATTTTTATTTTGAGACAGAGTTACTTCGGGTTGGCCTTGAATTCACTGTGTAGCTGAAAATCCAGATGCCTGCCCTTCCTCTACTTCTCCCTGTACCCCCTCCCCCCAGTCCCAGCATTACAGATGTGCGCCACCATATACCTACTTTCTGTAGTACTGAGGAGCGAGTCCAGGCTTTCATGCACGCCAAGCAAGCAATCTTCCAACTGAGCTACTTTCCAGCCCCCTAGTTTCACATGGGCACATACATCAAGGCTATTATTTCTTGATCACAAGTTTAGAGAATGCTATACACATGACATGCTGGCCACTCGGCTGATTAGTTTTAATTTAGTAGTTCCTAAAGGCTGAGATGTCTTAGTCATAAAGTTGAATTATTGAAAACGCATTTTCAAAACTCACAGCTTGCCATATAAGCAACACATGAATCCTCCAAGGTTTCTAGAATTTCCCTCAGTTGTGGGAATTCGTAGCGCTACTATTTGGTGGCTGAGCTTCTCAGCCTGGAGTTTCTCCAGAGTTGGGAAGTTCAGTCTGGAAACCATCTAACAGAGAGGAAGGAAGACTGTGACAGAGGACAAGTAAGGATCGAATAAAGCCAAGGGAGGACTCCCATGATACTTCAAGGTCTTCGTGACTGCACTGCTGTATAAAGAAGACTTTCATGGTGACAAAGCCTGGGGGACAGCTAACACTCCTGCGGTTCCTTTCCTACACTCACACAAGAAGGAAACCCTAACATTCCCCAGTTCACAGAATCTGTAGACTGTGGCAGAGGTCCTGATTGAGAACAGCTGTTTGAGGTGACTGAGACCAAGAGCAGAAAAGTCTGCCAATGGCACTGACCTGGGAAACCCCAAGTGCAGAGCCACCAAACACCCTCAGGCCCCGGAGACACCTGGCCAACTGTGCACTTCCTTTCCTGACATTTGAACTGCAGTGGTATAACCTTTACCCAGCTTCCTACAGGGCCTCCCATCCAGTCCCCCCAACTCTCAGATAAGCCTAACATGAGCAAAGCTTTTGTTAGAGTTGAGGAAAGGGCTGGACGGCATGTTTGGGCCAACACAGGTTTGTTTGTTGTTTTGATTGTTTGATTGATTTGGGGATGGTAGGCAGTAGGCATGTGTACATGTGTGTGCACAGCTTGCATGCATGAGAAGGCCAGAGATCAACACTGGGACTAAGCCTGGGGTTGTCTGTGTTTTTTCTTTTGGCTGGCCAGCAAGCCCTGTCTCCATTCTTCATCCTTGCCCCTAGCACTAGGATCACAGTTGGGCATTGTTGGGCCTAGCTTCCAGTGGGTACTGGAAATTCAAACTCAGGTCTTCATGCTTGCACGGCAAGAACTTTAGCCATCAAGTCATCTCCTCAGATCTCTCAGGAGAGATTGAAATTCATCTCTTTAGTGAATCAATTTAGCTGAAGCAGGAATCTGAAGCCGAGAGGTAGGGTCATTCGGACAATCTCAGACCTTCCAGTCTGGGCTTTGGCTATTCACAGGTCACAGAGCATCAGATTGAGCTAATGTCATGCAGATCCCAGAGTCTTGGGGACCCCATAGACATTAGGTGATGTCTGGAAAGAATAGAGGGCCATCTGCACAGGAAGGACTACTTACTTAACAGACTGAGGTTTGGGAAGCTGTGGGCCAGGCTGCCCTGAGAACTTCTTGCCCCGGTCACTCGCTCAGGCATCCAAAAAAGGGCAAGGCCTTGCTGAGTGGGGTATCTCATCATCATGGCTAAGGATCTGCCCCTTTCAGAAATCCCACAGAAATACCAGTTCCTGGCAGTGGCTGCTGAAGAGGCTTTAATGAGGAGCTGACAAATGAATCCCCTTTGCCCTGCCCTGCCTGCAGCATGTCCGTTGCCTCTCCATGCTGGCTTCCCCTGCCACTCTTAGGTTTGCCTCCTGATCTCAGTCTCAATGCCTTTCCCCATTCTTCTGAATGTTAAAGTCACGACCTTTGCGGTTTATGGGCCACCAGAGACTGAACTAAATGTGTTAGCTCAGAGTCCAAACAAGTAATAGCCAGCCAATTAAATTAATAATCCATATTGTTACAATGTTTAACCACGGCTGTTTCCTCAGCAGTCTGTTTAAATCACAGCCAAGACCTGACCTATTAAAATGAATAACTGGAATTATGAGAAACTATTTAATAAACACAGCTAGGAACACCACACAATTGGGCATGAAATATTTATTACCACTTGTATCAGAGAACTGTTTGGGATTTTTAGGTGATATTAATGAATGTGTTTTAATTTCTGACTCACAAGGTGGGAGGTGGGATTGGGACTGACGGCCTTTTACAGATTCTTGGAAAAATCAGTTTATACTGTATTATCTTGTGTGGAGGGGTGTTTATGGGTAGGCGTCCTCCAGTCACTGCAAAGGGAGGATCTTTGACTGGATGGTTGGGT
The DNA here is from genome assembly GCF_900095145.1 of Mus pahari. Classification (NCBI taxonomy): domain Eukaryota; kingdom Metazoa; phylum Chordata; class Mammalia; order Rodentia; family Muridae; genus Mus; species Mus pahari. The sequence goes on from NC_034590.1 coordinate 166,767,567, forward strand.
GGATGGACAGATGAATACATGCATGAATGAATGGATGGGTGGATGCTGGATCGATGGATGGGTGGGTGGATGGATGGATATATAGATGGTTAACAGATGGGTGGATGGATGGGTGATGGGTGAATGGATGGATAGATGGGTGGGTGGATGGATGGGTGGGTGGATGGATGGGTGGATAGATTATGGATGGATGGATGATGGATGATGATGGGTGGATGGATGGATGGATGGATGGGTAGATGGGTTTATGAGTGGATAGATGATGGATGGATGGATGGATGGATGGATGGATAGATGGTAGATGGATGATGGGTAGGTGGATGGATGGATGAATAGATAGATGGTTAACAGATGGGTGGATGGATGGATAGGTAGGTGGATGGGTGGATAGATGATGGATGGATGATGGGTAGATGGATAGATGGGTAGATGGGTGTATGGGTGTATGGATGATGGATGAATGGTAGATGGATGATAGGTAGGTGGATGATGGATAGATGAATGGATGGATGAATAGGTGGATGGATAGATGATAGGTAGATGGATGGATGGGTGGATAGATGATAGGTGGATGACTAGATGGATGGATGGATGGATGGATGATGGGTAGATGGATGGATGGATAGATGAATGGATGGATGAATAGGTGGATGGGTGGGATGGATGGATGGAACAATAGGAAGTTGACATTGCAGTGACTACACTTCAATGATATAGAATTTATGGTAGACTTTGCACAATGTCTGACACAAAGTCCTCAGTTAAGAGTCATAACCAGGAGACCAAACCTGATTAATGTATTATAATGTCAGTTCTTACATTCATCATCTATCTGGGAGTTCCAAGCTGCTCCAGAACTCTCTTACACTCTATCTAGGTCATTTCTTTGTGGGCACTCTTAGGAGCCTGTCTTAGGGTTTCATTACTGTGAAGGGACAAAATGACCAAGGCAACTCTTATAAACGGAAACAATTAGTTGGGGCTGGCTTACAGTTTCAGAGGTTTAGCCCATTATCATCATGATGGGAAGCATGGCAGCATCCAGTCAGACATGGTGCTGGAAGAGCTGAGAGTTCTACATTTTGATCCAAAGACAACTAGCAGGAGACTCCCATCCGTACTGGGCAGATCCTGACTATAGGACATCAAAGCCCACCTAAACAATAACACACATCCTCCAACAAGGCTATACCTCCTAATAATGCCACTTCCCATGGGCTAAGCATATTCAAACCACCACAGAGTCATTTAGAAACAGTTTTTAGCCTTAGCAGAAGGAACTGCATATTTCCCTATTTTCCTTAAGCTCAGGGAGTCTTACCTCTGTGTTTTCCTGCACATACCTCTTGTTCTCCCCAACATGACTGTGTTTCATGAGGCCTTTTATCCTTTGCCCAGAACACATCAGCTTTTAGGTTTTGATAATGGGTTTAGGAACTGTGGTTTCTGCAATGATAGTCCTCGGGCAGTCTGTAAGTATGGTGGTTATTAGGGATCGATGGATATGATAACTGGGCCTTCTCTAGGAGAGAGTCCCAATGAGAAAGGGGCATCTCAATCCTGAACCTACTTCTAGAGGAAGAGGGAAGCTGGCAGTTGCAGCCGGGTGCTGAGAGCCTAGCTGGTACTGTGGGGGCACAAGCATTACCTCACATATGGTTTCTCTCTGACACCACCTCACTGCACGTACCCTACCCAAGGCACTGCTGGATTACCTCTGGGCTTTGTGCCTCCTGGGGGGGGGTGCGTCAATGTTGCTAGTACATAATGCTCTCTATCAGTATATTAGTGGGCTGCAGAAAAAAAGAAGTTAAGAGTAAGCTGGCTGTGGTGGCATACACCTGTCATCTCAGCACTCAGAGGGCTGAGGCAGTAAGGTTTGACTTGGGGGATAGCCTGGGCTACATAGCATGTTTCAGGTTAGCCTGGGCTGGATCAGTAGTTCCTATCTCAGAAGAAAAGAAAAAGAAGACAGGAAGTGAGGGAAGAAGGAAGGGAGGGAAGAAGGAAGGGAGGGAAGAAGGAAGGGAGGGAAGAAGGAAGGGAGGGAAGAAGGAAGGGAGGGAAGAAGGAAGGGAGGAAGGGAGAGATGGAGGGAGGGAGGGAGGGAGGGAGGGGAATGGCCTACATTAGAGGTCAAGAGACTTGTCCACTGCTCTGGCTCTGCCACTAGTATATAAAGTACATTCTGGCAACCACACCTGGGTCTTTTAACACATTGCTGAGAGATTAAGTTTGCTGATTTTTATTTTTATACCTGTTCTCTTTTTCTTTAGAAAGATGATCAATAAACTGAATACTCTCTTCTTAGCCAATCTGAATTTGTCTTCAAAGGCAAGGAGACAACTGAGTGGCTGGTGAGAACATTTGTGTTCCTGTCCTCAGGATTCCAAAAGCCGGTGTGACTCCTTAGGTAGGAGACCAAGCCATCCATGATGAGCAGGAACCACACGCATGTGGACTGTGAGGCCCGGGCCAGTGGATCATCCAGGATCTATGCTCACCCAGCAGCCAGCTGTCTCCAGTGGGATTCTCCACTCTGGGCTTTGGTTTCACCTGCATTTGGGGATGATGGCCTTTGCCTTACTCTCTTCCAGGAATAGAGGAAGAAGCAATCACTAGTGTTTTAAGGAATGTGCAAAGCAAATCTGATTGATCAGATCGATATCTGAGAATGTTGAGCCACCTCAGTTAACTCCTTCTGGAATCAGAAATGATAATTTGGTCACATAACATGTCAATGCTTGGACTTACTGTTTTGTGTCTAATGAAAGATGAGAACTCATCAACTCTACAAAGGTCAACTTTTATATCATGGTAGTTTTTCTAAACAGTCTATCAACAAAGAATATACCTAAATAAGGATTTATCCGTATCGTGAAATAGTGTTATGCATCGATATTAAATATGTATTCTAGATATACTAGGTTCTACTGTATATTTGTTATTTTTTTTCAAAAATACATATATGTAAATTTGCACCGACAACAGAGTAAGCTAGTGTGTGTTTGTGTATGTGTGTGCTTACACATGCACACTCATGTGAACATATTAAAAATCTGGAGGAAAACATACCAAACAATACTTGCCCTTAGCTTTGGAAAGGAATATTGATGGTGGTGATGGAGAAGATTTTTTTATCTTGTTCTTTATAAACATCTAACTTTTTAATGATGACAGCATATACTTTTAGAATTTAAATATTTTAAAATTTGTTGAAGAAGATGAGACTCAGAAAGGACCTGACAGAATGGTTTAGGTTTATAGAAGTCTTTGAAGGCTGTTCCTGATGCCATTCTCTCTATCATCTTCCACAGAGGTTCAAGTTTTCATTTCCTAGACTCCCTTGCAGCTAAGTGCAGTCATGTAGTAAGTTCTAGCTAATAGGCGGTAAGATGTTCTTCTTCTATTCCTGGAAGAGAGTAAGGCAAGGGTCATCATCCCCAAATACCAGGTGAAGCCAAAGCCCAGAGTGGAGAATCCCATAGCAGGCTGCTGGCTGTTGTTGAGAGAAGATCCTCTCAGTTTTGAGAGAGCGGAGATAGACTCCTGGAGGTAAGTCCTGCACTAGTTTTATTAAGAGATGCAAAGTCAGGGGCTAGGGAGATGGCTCAATGGTTAACAGTACTTGTTCTTTGAAAGGAGCAGGGTTCAGTTCCTAGCATACTTAAACATCTGTAACTACAGAAACGAGGGTATCTGATGTCCTTCTATGGCCTCCCTAGGCACCTGGCACATTTATACACTCAGACAATCATTCATATACATAAAAGCAAATAAGTATTTTTAAGATAGAAAATTGTCCACATGAACATGGAGGATAATCATGGGCAATAAGGAAGAGTTCAACACTTAAGCAGGATGCCCTTAGGGGTGCAGTCATGTTGGGAACGTAACTGAAGAAAAGGGCAAAGGCATCCATCCGTGCCCACTGAGCACCTGGGCTACATGTGCCATTCATTTCCTGACTTCTCCCAGCCCCAATCTCTATCTGCAGTCCGTTCCTGATATGGATCCCTGTAAGGGCAGGTACACTGGAGAAGTCCTAACTCCACATGGCTCCATCCCACCCCACCCAGCTACTTAATAGGAGCTGGCCTTGTCAATTCTCTCCCTGGGATTTTGAATGTAGAACACTAGAGTGAGCCAGATACCACAGGGAAGTTGAGCTGAGAGGTTAGGTGGATCCCCAGAATTTACTTTTTAGAAGGAAAGAAACCATTCCTGAAGTTGACCTCTGACGTGCACACACATGCCATGGCACTTGTATGCCCACATACATGCACACAAAATAAACTATAAATGTTAAAATGCGATAAAAAAAAAATAAGGCAAGCGTGATAGAAGATACCTGTGCTGACTAATTTTATTTTGACTTCGGATAGACTATCTGAGAGAAGGGAGCCCCAGTTGAGAAAATGCCTCCATAAATCTGGCTGTAGGAAGTAGATAGCAGAGCATTTTCTTAATTGGTGATTGACACAGCCCATTGTGGGTTGGGCCATCACTGGACAACTGTCTTGTGGTCTATGAGAAAGTAGGCATTGGTGGCACATGGCTTTAACCCCAACACTTGGGAAACAGTGGCAATTGGATCTCCGTGAGTTCAAGGACAGCCTGGTATATCTATATAGTGAATTCCAAGACAGAGAGACCCCATCTGAAAGAGAGGGGTGGGGGTAGGGAGGAAGAAAAACATACAAGCAAGCATGGGAGCCAGCCAGCAACAGCACCCTCCATGGCCTTTGCATTAGGTCCTGCCTCCAGGTTTCTGTACTAACTTCCTCTGATGATGAACAATGATATGGAAGAATTACTGAAATGAATCCTTTCATTCCCATGTTGCTGCAGTCATGGTGTTTCATCACAGCAACTGAAACCCTAACTAAGACAACTCTGAGCATTAACCTTTGACTTCTGCACAACACGTGCATACACATGTATGTTCACTTGAATGAACACACATACACACACACACACACACACACACACACACATACACATACATATATACAGATCTAATGGGGGACTTCATACTAAATTGAGCAGGCTGATAATGTATGAGTCCACTAATTGATCTCATTTAAAAAGGTAAATATTCTCTCATGTAAAGTCATACAGATACACAGGACTAAATATGAAAGATTCCAGTACAAAAACAAAACAAAACAACAACAACAGCAACAATAATAATAATAAACATGAATCTGATCATGTTGCCAGGTATGATCACTAACTAACCAAAAGTGTAAGAGCTGAGGACAGAGAATCAGCAAAATCCAGATGTGGGGACTTACTGGGGAGGATGACTCAATAGTGCAACAAAGAAAAGCCAATAAAGGAGGAGAAGGAGGGAGAGTGTGATTCTTTCCATATAAAGCAAGGGAACAGGCATATCCATAAAGACAAAGAGACTAAGAGTGGCCAGGGCTGATGGGAGGGAGCAGGAGGGTGTGAGCATGGGCAGGGTACCTTTCTACAACAATGACAAAGGTTTCAAACCAGAGAGCAGTAATGTCTGCAGAGTTGTAAACAAGCTAGTCACCAAGTCACATCCTCAAATGATTATTGCAGCTGGGTGTGGTGACACATGCCTGGACTCCCATTATCCATGAGGCTAAGGCAGGAGAATCACAAGGTCTAGGCTAACATGGGCTACATAAGGAGTTCATAAACAGCCTGAGATTGTAGTAAAGCCATGACTCAAAAACACAGCCGTGAGGACGTGGTCGGTGATAAAGCAGTCGCCTTGAGAAAGGAAGAGGTGAACCTAGGAGACAAAGCAAGGCCCTGTTTCAAGCAGGCAAGGACTCTGAAGATGATAATTATGTGAATTTCACCTTGTTACAAAAGAAAGGGAAGGTCACAAAAAGAAGAGGGGAGACGAAAGAGCTATAACAGCCACATGCAAATGTGTGGGCTCTGTACAGGCTCTAATTTCAAGTACATCAGCTCTGAAAAAGGAAAGGGAGAAGTGTGAGACGTGGGCTGGAGGCCCTGGTCCATAGAACATGTGATTAGGATGGACTGGGACCTTGACCTCGATCCTGAGAGAGACAGAGAGAGAGAGAGAGACAGACAGACAGAGACAGAGAGACAGAGACAGGGACAGAGGACTACTGATTAGATTCTTGTGGTATTTTAATAAATTATTGTTATATTTCAAGTTTGATAACATAATTTTTTAAAAAAAGAATCTTTTGGTTTTTTTAAGAAAACACATGCTAGAGCCAAATATGGTGACAGAGGCCTATATTCCCAACATTCAGTAAACTGAGGCCAGAGGGTCAGGAGATCAAGGGCAGGCCTAGCTACATAGCACAGTCAACCCAAGCTTTGAGATAAAATATTTACTGAAAACATGGAATGGGTAGGATGTCTAGGATTTTTCTTAAAATATTCTGATGTGTTTGTGCTTGTGGGTAAGACAGAGGGAGATTTAAGTGGAACAAGATCATGGGTTAATAAATATTGACCCTGGGTGACAGGAAGTTTTGAAATCCTATGCAATAGAGTTAAAAAAAATACAGGTTGATCAGGTAACATCTAAGACCTACTTAACCTCCCTGCTAATCAAAGGAATGCGAGTCAAAATGGTAAGATATGTTTTCCTGACTATTGGACTCTCAAAGACTTTAAGAATGCTCACATTCGGTGCTGGTGAGGTTGAGGGTGATGAGGTTGAGGGTGATAGGCCCTCATGATGTACTTGGTTTAGCTTTGGTACAGTGTGAATAATAGTTGGTCTGGGAATCATGGACAAAAGGTCTTAAGTAGCTCAGTAACCCAAAAATTCTACCAATAGTGATTTAGCCAAAGGAAAGTAATCAAAAATAACATAATATGTGCAGTTAAGAACTGTTTATTTTGGTAAAATAATAACTTGATAATAAAGATAAAAACAAGAAGCCGGGCCGTGGTGGCGCACGCCTTTAATCCCAGCGCTTGGGAGTCAGAGGCAGGCGGATTTCTGAGTTCGAGGCCAGCCTGGTCTACAAAGTGAGTTCCAGGACAGCCAGGGCTATACAGAGAGACCCTGTCTCGAACCCCCCCCCCAAAAAAAAAAAAGAGTAAGCGCACATTGGCTAGAAAATGATATTAAGATAAAGCTTTATCTACAAATGAACACACACAATGTCATTAAGAGCTTCAGTGTAGGTCTGGGAAGATGTGTGTGAGACACAGTAACAAGAGGGAAACAAACCCGCATTCAAAGGTTGTACTCCGTAATGTGTCAGGCTTTGTTTTAAATATGGAAGACAAATTTTAACAATGACTATTTCCTGGATAGTTCTATAACCTCTCTTCTCCTTTGGCTTCCACCTCATTCATGTATGTATGTATGTATATATGTATGTATGTATGTATGTATGTATGTATGTATGTATGTATGTATGTATTTTGATGCAAGCTCCTTTTCTCCTGAGAGAATGAGAAAGGAAATGAAGAAAAAGGAGGTTCTCCTGCAGGTGTGAATTTGAGTTTCTTTTTTCTTCCATTCCCCAAGGATGTGATCAATGTGGGGAAAAAGGTAATTTTAAAACGTCTCCAACTGAGGATTGGAGAGGTGGCTTAAGAGCCTATAGGTCCAGCAGAAGACCTCTCTTCAGTAGCCAGCACCCACAAGGTGATTCACAACTGTGTGTGACTCTAGTTCCCGGGGATCCAATGTTATCCTCTGGCCTCTGTGAGCTCCTGTATGCATGGACACAACTCATATATATGGGGCAAGTGGACTGTACCACCAGACGGATGAGTTGGTAAGACCCCATAAGATCCAAACCTCGTAAATCTCAGAACTGAGAACGGTAGGAGTGGGGCCACTCCCAGCCTAACTCTACCTGCATGGAACTCATAACCACGACACCCCACTGAGAGGACCATGGCAATCAGTCACATAAAGACCTGGAGTTCGTAGCATAAAAACCTGGAGTTATCCATGCTAATGAGGTATCTAGATGGGCCCTGCTTGTTCAGCCAACGAGCTTCCCTTTCTGGGCATTCCTTCCTACAAAGGGATTTAATCCCTGGATCACCCTAAATAAGGTGTATGCATCACATTTGCCATCAGATATAGCAGTCTGAACAAGCAGGGACCAGCTCTTCATCAAGGATTGCCTTGAGGGGAGGAGGCCTTGCCTGCATCTCCCAGAGAAGGCTTCTCTCAGCCCCTCTTACTCTTAGCACTCACTTGGAATCACACCGGATTCCACCCCTGTCCTGGGCTCTGCTCCCCTCCCCCTCTCCCACCCTATCCCAATTCTTGGTAGCACCCTGGATTCTCAGGAGACAGGGAACCACAATTGTCCCAGACTCCACTGTTTCTCGCTGGGGAAAACAAGGATTGAGGACCCCCATATGGACTTCATTCTGCTCCACCCCCACCCCTGAGCTTCGTGCCTATGGTGTGCTAGGCACCCCAGTAGCAAGGCAGGATACAACCTGACACACACACACACACACACACACACACCTCTAGGAAGTGCCAGAGACCTGGAAGGGGAGAGGTCCCAGAGGGTCCAAGGGGGTGACTCTAGCTGAGATTCCTAGCAGTGGGGGATATGGATCCTGAAGTAGGCACTTCCTGAAGTCAGGCAGGGCTCCCAGTGGAGGGATAGGGACAGCAACTCACTCACAAAGACTTTGACCCAAAATGTGTCCTGCCTACAAGATGTGCCGGGACAAAGGTAGAGCAGAGACTGAGGGAATGGCCAACCATTGGCTGTCCCAACTTGAGACCCATCCCATGGTCAAGAATCAATCCCTGACACTATCAACGATGCTCTGTTATGCTTGTAAACAGGAACCTAGCACAACTGCCCTCTGAGAAGCTCCACCCAGCAACATGGAGAGAGACGCAGAGATTCACACTCAAGCAGTAGATCGAGCTCGGGAAACCTTACAGAAGAGTTAGAAGAAAGACTGGGGGACCCAGAGAGGACAAGGACTCCTCAAGAAGACCAGCAGAGTCAACTAACCTGGACCCTTGGGAGCTCCCAGAGATTGAGTTACCAACCAAAGAGCAAGCATGGGCTGGAACTAGGCCCCATGTTCATGTGTAGCAGATGAGCAGCTTGGTCTTTATGTGGGTTTCCCAAACAATTGGAGCAGGAGCTGGCTGTCCCTGAGCCTGTTGCCTGCCTGCCTGCCTGCCTGTGGATCCCGTGGCCCTTAAATAGACAGCCTTGTCTGGCCTCAGTGGTTGACACTCAGGGGGGGGCTTCCCCTTCTCAAAAGAGAATGGAATAGGGATAGTAGGAGGAGAGGAGGGGTTGATATTGGGTTGTAAAGGGAATAAATAAAATCTTTTTAAAACACCATCAACAGTAAGTCAGCTAGAAAGAGAAAAAGGATACATCCTAACAGGAAGTTTTTTTTATTACTTTGAATTTTTATGTGATTTTTTATTATTATTACTTTATTTTATGTATATGGATGTTTTGCCTACACATATGTCTGTGCATGCCTGATGCCTGTGGAGGCCAGAGAAGGGAGTCAGACCTCCTGGAATTTGTGTTAGAGATGACTGAGCTCCCATGTGAGTGCTGGGAATTGAACCCAGGTCCTTGGCAAGGGCAGCCCGTGCTCTCAACTGCTGAACCAGCAGTTCTAGCCCAACCCTAGATTATAAAAATACATTTTGAGTAGCTCTGGAACTCTAAAGGATGAATTCTTGCTTAAGTAAATAAATCACATTTGCCATAAGTGCCACAAAACGAAACAAAACAAAGCTGAACGTGAGCACACAGGTATGAGCGTCATATCCAGAAGCTGGGTGTGTGAGCTCACAGGTATGAGCGTCATATCCAGAAGCTGGGTGTGTGAGCACACAGGTATGATCGTCATATCCAGAAGCTGGGTGTGTGAGCTCACAGGTATGAGCATCGTATCCAGAAGCTGGGTGTGTGAATTGAGAGGCAGGAGCATCGTATCCAGAAGC
>NC_034590.1:166778491-166784600 GCF_900095145.1 Mus pahari
TATCCAGAAGCTGGGTGTGTGAGCTCACAGGTATGAGCATCATATCCAGAAGCTGAGTGTGTGAATTGAGAGGCAGGAGCATTGTATCTAGAAGCTGGGTGTGTGAGCTCACAGGTATGAATATTGTATCCAGAAGCTGAGTGTGTGAGCACAGAGACACGAACATCGTATCTAGAAGCTGAGTGTTTGAATTGAGACGCCGGAGCATTGTATCTAGGGATGTTAGCACTGCCTTGTATTTTGACTCCTAGAGTAACCCATCTGCTCTGTAATCAGAAATCTGATAGGTTTAAACTGGTCCTATTCTGAGCATGTCTGTATCACACACACACACACACACACACACACACACCACTCACACATACTCACACACACAAACACATGCTCACACTCACACATATTCATACACTCACACATGCCCAAACACACACACACACACACACACACACACACACACACACCTTGCACACACACACCTTGCACACCCCTTTCCTACTGACAAAAGATAGCTGTGGTAGGTTGCTCTGTCAGTGTGACTGGGCCATGGGGTGCTCAGGTCGCTAGATAGCCTTATGTGCTGGTTATATCTGTTGGGGTGTTGGTAAGTGACAATGGTATTTGAATCGGCAGAGTCAGTGAAAGAGCATGTCCCTCCCAATGACCTGAGTAGCAGAGAAGGGTGCGGGAAGATGGTTTCCTGACTTCAGGGATAGCGGCCTCTGCTTACACCAGGCCAGGCCTTACAGAATGGCTCTCTGCTTCCCGCTCGGGCTTTGAACTTGAGTTTTCCTGGGTGTCCAGCTTTACTGACAGCAGGTCACAGGCCTTCTCAGCTTCCAAAACCATGTGAGCCAATCTTTGACAATTAGATATATCTGCTACACGCTGTGTTTCTATGGTGAACCCTGAATAATGCAGCGACTGTCTGAGGCTGGGGTGCGTATTTCAGGCAACGGGCCCAGCAGAACTAACTGGCTCGTGGAAAGAGTTAATGATCATTCTGTGTTCGCACCTGGCCAGGCTGACTCTTGCGCCACGTGGGATGCCCTGCCTGCTCCTGCACACACCCATCACCGCCACGTAGGATACCTTGCCTCTGCTCCTGCACACACCCATCACCTTTCCTACAGGAAGGAAAGGAGGATTGTTAACATAGTTGGCATTTTGAGCCCACAACGATTTCTTCCTTTTAGCTGCTGCCTGGCACCTTCTCACCCAGTCACGGTGGCTATAAAGCATCTCGAATGCAGAAAATGCTATGAATATTCATGAAGTCATATTATTCACAATACCAGTAATACTTCTTTTTAAAATGAATAGTCTTCTGGCTATTTGCCTGGAAACTGAATTGCTCTCCCAAACTCGGAGATCCTCAAGATTAGTGTTCTACTAACTATAGCCCGTAAGCCAGAGTTTTACCATAGACTTCTATATGACTTACAGACCCAGAGATTCTATGCGCATGTCAAGATTTATTTATTTTTATTTTATGTGTATATATGTTTTACCTGCCTGTATGTATGTGCACTATGTGCACGTCTGGTTCCTGAGAGGACCAGAAGAAGAGATCAAATTCCTGAAACAAGTTACAGAGGGTTGTGAGCGCTGAACTGAAACCTTCTGCAGTGAGTGGCAGAAAGAAAAAAAAACAGAAGGGGAAGCAAAATTGTGAAATGAGATTCAGATTTCAGTGTCCAATGATAATTTTATGCATATGACCAGGCCTCTGCACACATTGCCAATGACTCTCTTAGCCCTACCCTGTCAAAGCTGAATGGCCGTGGGGGAGAGATGTAACCCACCCAGCCTAGAACTCTGTTCTGACTTCCTGTTTGGAGTTGCAGATCATCTCTTATCTAAAAGCAACGATATACTACGTCACGCTTCATCTGTAGAAGGAGCTGTTCACCTGACATCAGCCTGAAATCTCCATCAGTGAAGCTGTGGGCCTTAGATCATTGTTCATTCTACAGAGGGTTAGTGTGTGACAACTCTGCTACATCAATTTTAAGTTCTGGATTTACATCAAGTTCTTTTTAAAGTAAAATTCTATGTCCCTGGAGATATGTTTCTATAGATGGAAGATGAACGCAAATATGGAAGTGTGGAACGCAAATATCATATGTGTGTTAATAAAGGGGAAGAAGTCAAAGGGTCGTAGAAGACTAGCACTTAAAGTTGCACCAGGAAAGCTGTATTGACAAGACTACTGTCAATACCTGGGAGAGATGAGATCATAGAAATATCTACAAGAACGTTCCAGAAGCTGTAGAGATGACCCAGGAGGTCAGAGCACGTGCTGCTGCTCTTACGGAGAACCAGAGTTCAGTTCTCAGGACCAATGTCAGGCAACTCACACTCTCCTATAACTGTAGCTCCCGGAGATCCAACGCCCTCTCCTGAACACATACGCACGTGCCATAGGCTCACACAGACACGTCAATAAAAATAAAAATTGTTAAAAATAAAAGGACATCCCAATGGCCGGACGTGGTGGCGCACGCCTTTAATCCCAGCACTTGGGAGGCAGAGGCAGGTGGATTTCTGAGTTGGAGGCCAGCCTGGTCTACAAAGTGAGTTCCAGGACAGCCAGGGCTACACAGAGAAACCCTGTCTCGAAAAACTAAACACAAACCAAAAAAAAAAAAAAAAAAAAAAAAGGACATTCCAGGCACGGGCAACAACAGAAACACGGGCCCTGCAGACCCTGTGCCCATTGTATTCAATGGCCACCGGGCAGAGGTCCAGGTGGTCCAGGAGACTATCAGTGATGTCTTCTATCCAGTTATTTGAGTGATTCCAAGTCCTTACTTAATATATATCTGAAATATTGTACTTTCCCCCTTCCTCCCCCTTCCCCCTCCCTCCCCCCTTTCCTCTCCTCCCCTCCCCCCTTCGTTCTTTCTTTTTTACTTTTTGTTTTGTTTTGTTTTGTTTTCCAGACAGGATCTCTGTGTAGCCCTGGCTCTTTGTATACCAGGTTGGTCTCGAACTCACAGAGATCGATTGCCTCTACCTCTAGAGCAATGGGATTAAAGGCATGCACCACCACCACCAAGGGAGGCCAGCTACTTTTCAATGCAAAGGAAATGTCACAGTGACCACCAATGGGCCAGGCAGAATACTTGGAGAGAAGAAGTCGAGGGTGGCCATACCTGGAGATTGTCAGCATCAGCAAGAAATAACCACCTCCCACACAGACTCTCTAGGTCCTGTCCTCTCCCTTTGGCCACTGTATGTAACATGTACCAGACAGCTTGATGTGTGGACTCTAATTGATTAACTTTATACTCTTCATTTATGAGATTTCCAAAGTCCTGTCAACCATTTTGAGAAGCCAGCCAGGCTCTGTGGACAAGCTCCACATAGCCTGGGTTCATCTTTCTCCCTGGCTTGGCAGTCCAGTTTTCTGGTGAGGCCCTCTTGGCACACCACCATCAGTGGCATCTTTATAGTCTAGCAGGAAGCTGGGATAATCCCCACAAAGATGAGAGCTATTGTATTCTGTGGAAAATAGGATAGGTTCCTTCCATAAACTAAGCTGTCCAGATCTGGTCAGACATGGCCCCCAGCCACAACACTTCCTCAATTTCCCCAAACAACAAGAACAGAGCTGCTTGTGTTCGCTTCTAAAGCAAGCATTTTCTCTGGAAATATTTCCAGATTTACAGAATAGGTGCAAAGACATTTCTCATCTACCCTTCACCTGCAGCCGCAGTCCACTCATCAAAATGAAAACATTAGCTATTCTCACCGTATAAAAGTTCACTGAATTTTATAGGATCTGGTTAATTTTGGTGTGTGGTACTTGTTTTATTTCCAGGGGTCTTTTGTTTTGTTTTATGAAAACACATTTCCACTTCCACTGATTTCCCGTGAATATCCTTCTTCTGTTCTGAGATTCCCCCTCCGACTCCACTACCTTCTCATCCTTCCCAGTCTGTGACAGTCCCTTAGCCTTTCATGACCCTGACAGCTTTTGGAGAATATTTGTCAGCTGTTTTGTAGAATGACTCTTAGAGGCAACGACCGCTATTTCTCTTAATTAAACTAAAGTGTGGCAGTTGCCAGACACTACAGAGCTGACGTGCATTTGCTTGGTACTTGGTACCAATTGGCCATGTGCCTATGTGCCTGTGTCTGCACACATGCTCTCTCTCTCTCTCTCTCTCTCTCTCTCTCTCTCTCTCTCTCTCTCTCTCTCTCTCACACACACACACACACACACACACACACACACACACACACATACACATATGCAGATGCACAGGAGCTGCGTATGCATGCATTTGGAGAACAACCTCAGACTCTATTTTGGTTAGTATTTTGTCAACTTGACACAAATTTCACACGGGGAAGAGGAAATCTCAATTGAGGAACTGCTTCCAACAGATAGATCTGTAGGCATATCTGTGGGGTCATTTTCTTGATGCTGATTGATGTGGAAGGGCCCAGCCAACTGTGGGTGGTACCATCCCCTAGGCAGGTAGGCGCCTGTGTTGTATGAGAAAGTAGGCTGACAAGCCAGTAAGCAACATTCCTCTGTAGGCCTTGCTCTAATTCCTGTTTCCAAAGTTCCTGCCTTCCCTCAGGTTAGACTGTAATCTGTAATTCAAATAAATCCTTTCCTTTCTCATGTTGCTCTTGGATGTGGTGGTTACCTCAGCAGCAGGCAGTAAACTAAACAGGTGTGATTCCTCAGGTGCCATCCGTCTTGGATTTGGAATCAGGTTCCTTTCACTGGCCCAGAGCTCCCTGAGTAGGCGAAGTTAGCTGACTTATGAGCCCCAGGGGTCTGCCTGTCTCTGCTGCCAAGCACTGGCATTAAAGGCACACACCACTGTGTCAAGCTTTCTTTACATGGTCACTGGGGCTTGAACTCTGGACCTGATGCTTGCAAGCCAAGCACTTTATCATTACACCACCTCCCTAGGTCTCAGTCAGCTTTATCTGGTGATAAAAATCTTGATACTAATCTTAGTTAAGGTATTGTGTGTATCCCTCCACCTGCAAGTAACAATATTTCCATTTTCTGTGGGTTGCAAGCAAGTCACTAAGTCCAGTTCACATTCAAGAAGGTAGAAATTAAGTATGAGGGAGGAGCCTCCATGAGGCACAGCTCACTGGGCCCAGCTAGGAAGGCCTAGGCCTGCCCTCTGACTCGCTGGTAACCTTCAGTGAGTCACTCCATTCTCCTAGAACCAGGTGTGCCTTCCTCTTATGAAATCCATGAGAACAGCCTCCTGCCCCAAAGCCATCTCCCTGGGGCTTCAGAGGCCTGTGTCTAGAAACACCTGGAACTGCTGGAACCTGTCAAGGGAGCCATACTCATGACAGGAGAGCTCCTGTGCTGGTCTGCAACCATTTCCCAACCACGGTTCCTTCATCACCACGCCACAAGTGCCCCCTAAACTCAATGAGCCCGATGCTGCTATACTTACAAAAGGATCTCATGTTATAAACATGCTAACAAGGGTGTCATGTGGAAGGAAGTACCACAGGGGAATGTTACTGTAAAGTGAAGCATTATTTTGCAAAGTAGATAATTCCCCTGAATTAGCCCTCTTTTGGTATAGAGTCAGCTTTTCACTTATTGGATTTGCTCAAACCAAGGGGGTTCTGGGAATTCCTTCCAAAGCACACACTGTTTGGTACAAGTGCTTCTGAGCAGACAAGTCTTCTACTGTATAGGATGTATTCTGTTTCTGCTTATGTCAGTGGGTTGCATTAGGATTGTCGATGATAACAATGATGTCACAGCCCAGAGGGTGACTCTCTACTACTGGAGAACTCCAGCCAACTTGTATTTCTGACACTTGGTGTTGGCGAGTACTGAACTCTGCTGTTTAGGGACTCCAACAAAGACGGTGGCTGGTGGGCTATGTATGCTTGTTTGAGACAGGGTCTCATATATTCCAGGCTGGTCATGAACTCAAGATGTAGCCAAGAGTGACCTTGAACTTTTTTCTTTTTTTAAAAAAAGTATTTCTCCCTTCCTTCCTTCCTTCCTTCCTTCCTTCCTCCCTCCCTCCTTCCCTCTCTCTCTCTCTCTCTCTCTCTCTCTCTCTCTCTCTCTTTGTTTATTTCCTTTTTTAATTTTTTAAATTTT
>NC_034590.1:166784702-166795067 GCF_900095145.1 Mus pahari
TGACCTTGAACTTTTTTCTTTTTTTAAAAAAAGTCTCTCTCTCTCTCTCTCTTCCTTCCTTCCTTCCTTTCTTTCTTTCTTTCTTTCTTTCTTTCTTTCTTTCTTTCTTTCTTTCTTTCTCTCTTTTTGTTTATTTCCTTTTTTAATTTTTTAAATTTTATTTTTAAAATTATTTTCATTAAATATATTTTGATCACCTTCTTTTCCCTTTCCCAAATCATCCCAGATTCTCCCCACGTCTACCAATTTCACGTTTTCTTTTCTCTCTTTTGTTTAATAAAAACAAAAACAGTAAGACAAGAAATACCAAAATAAAACCAAAATCTTACACACACACACTCACACATACAAAACCAACAACAACGTAGAGTCTCTTTTGAATTGGCTAACTACTATTGGACATGGGGTCTGCGTGGAGCAGAGTTGATAAACCAAAGTGATATTACACTGGACAGATAACTGGTTTTCCTTTTCTCAGAAGGCACTGATTCCAAACTGCTTCTTAGCTATGGGTGGGACTTTGTGTCTGTCCCCTTCCCTGTGCTAGGATTTGTCTGGTTTGAACTGCTGCAGGTCCTGTGCTGGTCTCTGGGACCTTGAACTCTGAAACCTCCTGACTCTGCTATGCAGGTACTAAGGTTACTTCCATGGGTCATCATCCCTGTTTCGATGTGATTTGGGAAGTTAAAACCAAGGCCTTTGCATAGCAGACAAGCCCCTGACCAACGGAGCAAAAAATAAGAACAGCCATGGTGGTGCATGCTTTTAATCCCAGCACTCAGAGGTAGAGGCAGGCAGATCTCTGTGAGTTTGAAGCCAGCCTGGTCCATATAATTCTCAAACAGTCATGGCTACTTAGAGAGATTGTGTCTCAAAACCCCCAAATGATGATGATAATGATGATGATAATTCTTAAAAATTTTTATTTATCCTTCTTTCATATATTACATCCCAAACACAGTTTCCCCTCCCTTCTCTCCTCCCAGTTCACCCCCATCCACTCCTTCTCTATTTCCCTTAAGAAAAAGGCAGGCTTCCCGGAGATATCAACAAAACATGGCTATCAAGTTGCAATAAGACTAGGCACCTCCCCTTCTATTATGGATGAAAAAGGCAACCTAGTAGGAGGACAAGGGTCCCAAAAGCAGGCAGAAGAGTGTCACACACACACATACACACACACACACACACTCTCACACTGTTAGGAGTCCCACAGATCTAAACAGAATTCTCAACAAAGGAATCTCAAATGGCCAAGAAGCACTTAAAGAAATGTTCAACATCCTTAGCCATCAGGGAAATGCAAATCAAAACGACTCTGAGATTCCATCTTACATCTGTCAAAATGGCTGGGATCAAAACCACAGGTGACAGCTCTTGCTGGTGAGGATGTGCAGAGGGGGGACACGCCCCTGTTGCTGGTAGGAGTCCAAATTTGTACAGCCGCCTTGGAAATCAACATGGAAGTTCCTCAGAAATTGGGAATCAATCTACCTCAAGACCCAGATGTATCACTTCTGGGCACATCCCCAAGGGAAGCACAGTCCCCAAGGACACTTGCTCAACTGATCGTAGTGGCTTTACTCATAATAGCCAGGAACTGAAAAGAATAATTCTTTTTTAAAGGATGCCGCTCAATTTCTCAGTTTCTCTTATGCTTGGGAAACTCACCCTCCACCCGACCCTCCACTTCCCTTCTCTCCTCTGTCCTTCTGCTTTTCCAAGTCTTCATCTCTACCGGTTCCCCTCATGTATGGCTCCTTCTTTCTTCTCTGAGCACCTGACCGGGTGCTTTCCTCAAGCCGTTTTGTGTTCGGTAGGATGCTCTTCTTATAATTGCTTCAACCCCCAAGGCTACTCTTCGTCTCCCACTCAAGACCTGCTACTTCGAAGAGGACACATTGTCTTCTTCTTGTGACACAGTTCTTCCACTCTGTGTCCTTTCTTGTCTAGCACAGTGTAATGACATCCAGACGTTGTCTGGGACAGGCCAGCATCTACTTTTTCTTCTGGCAGAGGATTTGATTTTCCTTCATACAGATACATTGTGTGTTCTATCCCACCATCCTTTTAAGTTCAGACTCACCCTTCGGAAAGGTCAGTTTCTGGCTCAGCAGAGTGTCTGTGGCCCAAAGCGTCAATCCCTTCTGCTCCCCTGCCAGACGTTCGCTTCTAGGCCCATCGGGGCTGACACAAGGAAATAACTTTCCCGTGAGTAGGGTCATGCCAGAGGACAGCTGAGAGAGAGATGGTAAGAGCAGGGATGAGGGGTATATGTGAGCTCCTGGCTTCCTCAGCATCTGAAGCAAAACTCTGCTGGGGCGTCTCCCAAGGCCTCTCCCCTCCACTTTCCACACAAAGCTCTCTGGGTTGATCTTAATGTTATTTCAGGAACACTGTAGTATTCTGCAATACTTATAACAAGTCCTTCATAAATATGTATTGCTAAGATGAGAGTAAAATGTTAAATCGGTCAGTTCTGAAAAGGTAAAGCTTTATTTTAAGATGAAACCCACATAAACCGTGGTGGTTTCCCACTTGTTTCCCAGTGACAGAAGGTCAGAGAGGGGCAGCCAGAGGGAAGATGATGCGTCTCTATTTTACCGCTCTCCACCACCCCCACCCCACCCTCACCCCGCCCTCCCATTACCCCACCCCTGCTTTCCAGGCGAAGGACTAAGGAGTAAATGCAGGGCCTCCCCCGGGCTAAGTCAGAACCCTACTGATGAGATGTACCCTTATCACTTTTAGTTGCCGTTTGAGATGAAGTCTCACTAGTTGCCCAGACTGACCTCAAACTCACTTTCTGATTGGCAGATGATAGCTTGGCATCCCCGGGTCTGCTGTTCTTACTGCTTCCTCTTTCTCTCCCACTTTCAGTTTTGGTTTATAAGCCAAGCTGACCTTTAACTCCCAATCCTCCTGCCTCGGTTTCCTGAGTGCTGGGATCGTGGGCGTACAAGGCTGCACCTAGCTGAATTATGCTTTTTGACTGAGGCCATAGACTTTAAGTTGAGGCTGGCTGGATTCAAGACATTATTTTGATATTTAAAACCTCTGTGTCCTAGGTAAGGTGTTCCGTCTTTCTAGTCCTCGCCTTCTTCAAAAGGGAAAAGTGCTGTCTATCCCCTGGGTTGTCATGAATACTGTGTGAAACACACCTTTCTATAAAAGTCCACTTTCATGGTGCTGTCAGTTCTAGAATGCCAACGTCTCCTCCCATCTGAACCCTTTGTCCTTTGGCATCCTAGACAGTGCCATCTTATGCTGCAAGATGCAGAATAATGAGTTAGGAGAGCCTTAGCCTAAACAGAAAGAAGCACTTCCCAATGATAATGGCAACCCCCGGGTCCCATCACTGTGCCTGACCTCTACCAGAGCCATGACAAAGTCATGCCCTCAGATATCACAGATCTTTGCTGTCTCTGGGCCGGGCAATAGTAACCCACACTTCCTGGAGTGAGAGCAGAGGTTCAAAGATCAGTTTCAGCCCTTCACATTTCACCCTCTTTGAGGTTCCCTTTGTTCATATATGAAATGGGAGTTAGGTCAGCATTGGTAAGGAAATCACAGACATTTTTAGGAGACCGTTGGTCTGCACAACAAGGCCGTTTACCGAGTCCTGGCTGCAGTCTTCCTGATGCAGAGCGGGGTGAACGGTATGCTCGTGTACTTTTCACCTTAGACTAAGGAGAAAGAGAGTTCCATTTGACGAATTCTAATAAAGCGTGGTGAGTAATTTGATAGGGGAAGAACAAGGAACTTGGGTACTGGCAGTGGGAGGCTGGTCACAGGCTCAGTGTTCAGAGGATGAGATGAAGGACTGATAAGAAGTCAAAGGAGAAGAGAAAGAGAGAGAGTTGCATGCCACCATGCCCATCTCTCCCCCCTCATATCAGGTGACTGAGACTGTGAGGTTCTGTGGCTTTGCTCTCATCACAGACTTGGTTGGGGACTTAGTGGCCTATGAGTTTATGGTTGAATAAGTTAAGTTGGCTTAAGATGATGGTTCAGATAGAACCAAGGTATGAGAGACCCTTTTTCCCAACCCCCAAACCTGACATAAAAAAATTTATTGGCTATTGAGAGCCATCTTCCTAGCCTTTTACCAACTTGGGAACCTGGACAGCAGACAAAGCCAATACCTCCTAGAGACCAAGAGGGAAAAACTTTAGAACCTAAGATTACTAACCATTGGTCTTTTGCCTAAAGAGTGAATGGGTCCACACTGCTTTTGAAACCAGTTGAGCTGAGCTCTGTATTGTTTTCAGTGAACACACAAGAAGTCACTTTAAGAAGTCTGGCTGAAGAGGACCAGCGATATTCGTTGTATTTAACAACAGGGAGGCTAACTGAGGCCTAAGCAAAGTCAATATTAGAGGCGGGGGCATGGGAGCAGGGAGAGCCTGCTTCTTTCTACACAATAACTAAGTGGGTAGGAGACCCCGTAGGGCATGAATCCTTGACTGGGCTTCATGGGTCCAGTTTAATCTCTGTCCTCACAAAGAGCCAGGATTCTCTAAGATTTTAAACACTCATGGTCCTATGAGTCACCAAAACACATCTCCGCCACAAGGCTCTCACCTTTGTGGCTTCTCTGCCACCCAACTGGTTTCCCTGTAGAGGGAACAGCTGGATTAAGTTAGAATAAACTAAGTTTCCATCACAGGTAACCAATTGAATTCGAGTTTGGCTGTTGTCACTCTAAGGTAATCGCTGCTGCTTGACATGTGTGGTGGGCCATGTGTCCCACTGGCCCTCTCAGAAAACATGATTAAAAGCATGCCCTGGGCTCAGTGATAGACAAGGTTCTGCATTGAGCCTCCCTGTACTGAAACAAGCAAAATCCTACACATGCTTGTGCTGGTGAGATGTTTGGCAGATAAAGGAAGTTGCTACTAAGCACAAGGATCCTAGCTTAATCCCCAGAATGCACAGGGTAGAGAGAGAGAACTGACTCTGACTCCCCAGGTTGTCCTCTGACCTCACATGAGGTCACATATAGCATGTGCACCCCAACACACAAATAAATTTAAAAGCAACACCACCCCTATGTACACTCTCTCCAAGGAACAGAATGTGAGAAGCAGGCTTTGCCCTGACAACTAGGCAAAGAGCTGCATCAGCATTCCATCATTTAGAAGCTGTAGTGGGTTCAAGTTTCCTTAACTGTGGTCTCTTCCAGTAAAGAAAGGATTCTAGCCAATTAATGTAACTCTCTCCCCCTGCCCATAACCCTAGGAGCCCCAGCACTCTCTTCCAGAAGTGGCACACCCGTCACATCGCTGCTCACGGATACCCCGTAGTCTTCCTTCCATAAGCACCAGCGATCTACCTTGGCTTTAGGTAGGGCTTTGGACCTCGGAGGGGTCAATGACTAGCATCCATTCGTTCCTGGGATCGTACCTGTGCAGAAGAACAGATGATGGTATTCCCAAGAGGGAGTGCAGGTTCAGGCTGCTTCTCTGAGAATACTGCTGGACATGCTCTTTGCTTGCCTCCTCTACAACACTCTGAGGCAGCATATGCTACTACCCCACTTAGATGTTGGTAAACTTTTCATTGGAAAGAAATTTAGATTTATATAAAATTTGGAAACTAACCCCCGTATATCGCTCAACCAGCACCAACCTAAACACTAACATTTGACACAGTTACAATATAGTCAGACTCCTGCCCCCTGCAAAAAAATGGACTGAAGCCATAGCTCAGATAGCAGAGTTCCTGCTAGCATGCACAAACCTCTGCACTTGAGCCCCAATCCATTATTGGACAGGCCAGGGCAGCCCACTCCTGTAATCTGGCACTTGGGGGCCTATAGGATCAGGAGTTCAAGATTATCCTTACTTAGCTCTGTAGAGAGTTGGCCTGGCATACATGAAGCCTGGTCCCCAAAATTAATTAGTTAGTTAGTTAGTTAACTAACACAGATAATACTTAGTTAACCCATAGGACAAATAACTCAGCCAGCTGGCACACAGGACAGATCTGTAATCCCAGGATGCCAAAAGCTGATACAGGACTTGAGTTTGGCCTAGACAACATCTTTAGTTTCCTTGAGATAATTTGAAGAGAGAGTACTGGCCAGTTTGAAATTCACAGAATAAGCTTCCACTTGGATTTGTCCGATGTTCCCTCAAGATTAGGTCCGGGCTACATGTTTTGGGCAAGAATATCACTGTGCCCTTTTCAGAGCATAGATTGAGTGGTACATGATGTCAATTTATGTCATTACTTGGAATGTCAACTCTGATTATTTGATGCCGGTGGCGTTTGCCAGCTCTCTTCTCTGCAGAGCCACCGTTCTTCCCTTTCCAACTGATAAATGACTAAACGGTGGCCCAAGTCTCCCAGCCCGGTGAGCAGCTGCCTCTCATCACGTTTGCTCTCTCCATCTTTTTATTCTTCTTTTATTCATGTAACTGAAATAGGGTGTCACATAGCCCAGGCTACCCTTGAACTCATTATGTTGGCAAGAATGACCTACAATTCCTGACCCTCCCACTTTACCTTCTGAGGGCTGGGACTGCAGGAAAACACCACCATATTCAGCTTACACAGTGCTGGGATGGAACCCAGGGCCTCATGTGTGATAGGCAAGCACTTAGCAGGCCTCTGTCCACTACTTCTAACACTGATTGAGGTGGCTATGTGGTGTTTGCCAAATACTAACTCTATTTCCACAGTTCCCCCAAGATTAAGAATTGGAATTCTACTGTAAGGAAGGCCTCGCCTCGTCTCTGTCTTAATTTGAATATTTATTTATTATTTTTGCCACTATAAGCTCCTTAAACACTGAACCCATTTATCAGAGGAACACATAGTCTCAAAGCTAGCACAAGAGAGGCAGCTAGGTTTATTCTTGGGCTACCTGAGTCCTTGACAGTTACTGCTTTCCCGGGCCTTCTCTAGGCTAAAGCATGAGGATCTCTAATTCAAATCTCACTGGGGCAGCTTAGTGAAAAAGAAAGCTGGCCTATAGCTCTGTGTTAGAGTGCTGGCCTGCCTGCCTGGCAGTAGCACCTTGTTTCAATCCCTAATGCTGCTAAATTAATACTAAGAGTTCCTGAGAATGTACACTTTGTAACAACCCAGTTCCTTCTTGCTTAACCACAGAGGAGTCCCGACTGGTAATAAATGTAGCAATCACACTGTAAGAGGGAGGTCAGCCTCTTTGGCATCCCCTGCCTGGGGTCTAGCTCCTTTTCATTCCCATGCTGGTTCTTCTTTGGCAAGGAAGCAACTTGCACCCTCTTTATAACCAGGCACGGTGGCCCTCGCTTGCAGTTTCAATGTGCAGGACGCTGAGGTAGACACATCACAAACTCCAGACCAAATCAGGCTGCATAATGAGACTCTGGCTCAGACAAAATAGCAAAACTTACCAAGTGGACAATCACAAAAGCATACAGAGCGTTCATAAACACACACTTTCTCTCTGTGGCTGCCAATAAACCAGCGCACCACCTGGAGTTTGCCGACAACGTGGCTGTGATATCCAGGTATTGAGTACCAAGTGCCTTAAGTTTTTATATAGGACAGGAGGAGCCTTTAAACAGTGCCCTATGCATCTTTAAGATGGGACCCCAGATGGCTTATTTCAGGGCATTCTTTGAAGATTACAGGAGCTAAGGTTGCAAATGGCCAAACTGGAGTTCTCGAGCAAAGATTCCATGAAGGCTAAATACCAGGGCAGTTACAGGGCAGGTCAAGGCCCTTACAAACAGCGGATGCTAGAGCCCCGTGTCTTAACCCTCCGGACATTTGCTCTCCTTCTGGGAATTTAAAGATGCATCTCTCTTCTCCCATCTCCACCTGTAGCAGGTACAATTGATCTGTTCCCATGTTGTAGGCACAGACCTGAGTCTGCGGGACACCTGCGAGATGTCTAGGCTCCTGTGTCCTGGGACAAGGAACTGGAGCAGGGACACATGGCCCAGTGTAGAGGCAGATGCAATTTACTAAGAAAAGAAACAATCTCTAACATGGAAGTGAATGAGAGACGCCACTGGCTCCCAGGCAGGAGTGTGGCGGTTCGGGTCTTTCCCACAGTCCCTCCCCTCCCTGAGAGATCTCTCTCGGACTGTCACCATATTGCCTTCCCATCCACAGTACTGGTTCAAGTGCAGGCAGGCTGTATACTTGGGATCAAAGAGACACAGGCAGTTTGGAACCTTCTGGAAGAGAAAGGCTCCTGTCATCCATGTATACGCCTGAAGGAGATGCTGCCTCTGTTTTTTTCCCCATTGATGGACACCACGGCAGCCAACTTGCCAGGGAGAAGCTGTTGCTGAGGTGGAAACTGGCTGGGCTGTGCCCAACTCCCCTGGAACCCAAGCTGTCACCTGGACTGTTGCGAGGGGCATTCTTATTAAAAGTAAAAAGACTGCGCATTCTGAGGTCTCGGAGCACCCTAGCACTTCCCGTGTACACCAGCCACTAATCTCCGCTCACAGAGGGGAGGGCCGGTCACGGGAGATCCTGGAGCCTCCCTTCTGTCCCCTCAGCCAGGTGAGACCTCAAGGAGGAAGTCTGGCCCTAGCTCTGGGGCTTCTAGGCTTTCTATTTATATGTGAAACCCGCTTGCTTCTCCTAGTTAGTGGCAGATCTGCCTGTTTGATGTTAATGAGTTTGTGAACCCAACAAAAACATAAAAGAGGAGGCTCTTGCGAAGAGGGAAAATAGAAAATAAAGTGGCATCGAGATGGGACGTGCTCGAGATCCGCCTTGAATCCCACCAGCCCTCTTTCTTTGGCTTCTCAACGGGGCCCCCTTTCATCCAATGGAAGAAATCAAGATAAAATGCCAGTCTGGTGAATATCCCGCAAAACCAAACCACTCTGATTAGTCTGGACAAAGAAAATGAAGAATTTGGCTGATCAAAGTGAGCTCGGCTCCCCCTTAAGCCTCACCCACCCCATTAGGCCTCCTGTGGACAGGAAAGACAGAGTTTTCCCCCATCAGGGAGGCCGCCACGTTCATTTTCAAGCAGCCTCTTGCACACGGCTGAGTCTTAGCTGTCTCCTAATAACCCACTTTAGGACACAGACGTTCTGATCTGATATTATTAAATGAAAGTGGCCGCTTTCTAATCTGGGGAGAGCGGGGGCATTTGTAACAGCCAGAATCAAAGGCTGGGGCTCTTTCTGTTCCTAATTATCAATAGTGTTTTATAATCTTATTAATATTGATACACAGTATACTGAAGATCTGTTAAGGAGGAATGTATGTGGAAGATAATTAACAAGATCCGAGTCAGATCAATCGCCGATTTGACAGCCAACGGTGTGTGGCTTATAAATTATACATATTCTAGGTATTGCTCAAAATGTTTAAAGTTTCAGGCCAATCCTTCCACTCGGAGCTCTGGGGAAGCTTGAACCTAGAGGTATTGTCCCCAGCCTACTTGGAATCTCCTCTGCATACACAGGACTTGCCTTCTTACTTAAAAATCAAAGGGTTCTCGTCTCCGCCAGCTCTACAAGAGGCAAGAAAACACACCTTTTCCTTGTAAAGTGCAGAAAAACAAAAGGTGAGATCTTGTAAGGAAAGGAATGATTAAGAAAAGAAAGGTAATTTGCCTTTTGATTTCTGAACGAAGGTAGCAGCGACTGAGTGTCTCAGACAGCAGAGCTCACGAGCTCCTCAGTGCAGTTGGGACTGATGTGAGATACCAGGCACAGTGGTGAATATTCTCAAGTAATGTGCCTGTTTGGGTGGGCTCGGGAGCTTAAACTATACTCTCGGACAAGTATGTGTGTGTGTGTGTGTGTGTGTGTGTGTGTGTCTGTGTATGTGTGTGTGTATGTGACTAAGGATGTGTGTGTGTATGTGTGTGTGTGTACGTGACTGAGGATGCGTGTGAATGTGTGTGTGTGTGAATGTGTGTGTATGTGACTGAGGATGTGTGTGTATGTGTGTGTGTATGTGACTGAGGATGTGTGTGTGTATGTGTGTGTGTATGTGACTAAGGATGTGTGTGAATGTGTGTGTGTGTGAATGTGTGTGTATGTGACTGAGGATGTGTGTGAATGTGTGTGTGTGTGTGTGTGTATGCATACATGTCTGCAAAGCTATCACAGAAAAAGCAACGGGGACTTAACTGAGCAGCCCTGAAAATAACCCACACAATCAGACCATCACCTATAACAGAGGTTCCTTGGCTATACCGGTATTTCCAAAGCTGGAGAGTTACCATGAGTTAGAAGCCAACCTGTGCTACATACTGAACTCTGAACTAGCCTGAGCTAACTGAGTGAGACTGTCAAGAAAGAAAGAAAGAAAGAAAGAAAGAAAGAAAGAAAGAAAGAAAGAAAGAAAAAGGAAGGAAGGAAGGAAGGAAGGAAGGAAGGAAGGAAGGAAGGA
>NC_034590.1:166795122-166801788 GCF_900095145.1 Mus pahari
AGAGAGAGAGAGAGAGAGAGAGAGAGAGAGAGAGAGAGAGAGAGAGAGAGAGAGAGAGAGAGCCATCAACCAGAAGCATCCACACCTGTGTTGCTCGCCCTGGCTGTGAGGAGATGTTTGCACATGTTAAAGAAAAGCTAGTTGATTCCGTGGAGATCCCAAAGAGCTCTTTGTACCCATTTTACAGAAGCAATCATCTATTCTGTGGCACAGAGAAGTTCTCTGTGAGTGCTTCTCCTTCTGTTCCTACCATCTGTAGCAGAGATACAGAGGCTGCTCTGCTGGATGTCATCAGAAGGAGTGACTGGGGCCGGAAGCTTCTCTGCTGTTCACAGTCATGCCACTGTGAGTTCCAAACCAGTGCTAGCTCCCCATGCACACAGAAGGAAGCCAGCCTTGCCCTCCAGCACATGAGTCTCCCTTTTTGGTTCCTGCTGGACCCCCCCCCCCCACTTGATTCAGTGTCCCATGTAAGCCATTTGCCATTGCCATCTGTTCCTGTCCTGCTCTTTCATGCTGGCGTCTTCCCTGGACGTGCCTTCTCCTGCAGCCACACCTTTTGGTAGCACCAATAATGACAGTCTCCAAATGGCTGCCCTGGTCCCTTAAAGCAAGCATTGCTTCTGGCCACTGATCACAGTTTTCCTGTATTGGGAGTGTTGGAACCTAATCTCTCTCTGTCTCTGTCTCTCTCTGTCTCTCTCTTTGAGATATTATTTATCCCAGGCCTGTCCTGCATTTACCATGCAGCTGAGAACATCCTTGAACTTCTGCCTTCACTTCCTAAATGTGAATGTTATATGGACCACCTAGAGCAGGGCTGGGAATCTGGACGAGCTGAGCAAGCACAGGCTACCAACTGAGCTACATCCCTGGTCTTCTGTGTTCTGAGACAGAGTCTCACTAGACACCCTTGGTTGGCCGGGAGCCCACTACTTAGATCATGCGGGTCTCAAATCCAGCCATCCCTCTGCCTCTGCCTCTGCCTCTGCCTCTGCCTCTGCCTCTGCCTCTGCCTCTGCCTCTGCCTCTGCCTCTGCCTCTGCCTCTGCCTCNCTCTGCCTCTGCCTCTGCCTCTGCCTCTGCCTCTGCCTCTGCCTCTGCCTCTGCCTCTGCCTCTGCCTCTGCCTCTGGAGGGCTGGGTTTATAAGCATATCTGGCTCATTTGTTCATTTCATCCTCTGTGGATTCCCACCCATGAGAAACACATATACATTCAATGTCTGAGGTTTTGGGGTCCTGTCTCAAGGCAACTGCCCTTCACCCTTTGCTGGTGTATTCTGTTGCCCTCCACAGTAGATAGAGAGAGGTAGGAGCACACCTGGCCACTGTGACCCCAGGAGCTTCCATTTATTGAGCACAGATCGTAGGACAGGACCTGTAGCCTGAATGGCTGTCTTACTGAGCTCTCCCAGCAGCCTCTTGGGTTGGACCTAAGACATGCTTTATCTAGCTGATAACACACTGATTGATGACCACTCTGTCTTGTCTCCGTGCTGCTGCATGTCAGCTGCACCATGTTTCCCAGAAGGCCTTGCGGTTGGGTAATAAACATCACAATGGCAACAAAAGTAATTCTTCTATAACAAAAAAGGGCTTGTGTAATAGTGCAACAGTAGGTAACAGATTATTCTGGAGGAACTGAATTGGTAACAGCAAATATGCATTCATTCATTCATTCATTCATTCATTCATTCATTCATTCAGCTGTTATCCATTGAGAAGCTACAAGGCACTAGACCCTCCGCAGGAATAATAGCCTACTAGATGGTCACAGGAGGAGCAGACCTAGGTCTTCTCTTGCTTTCGTTTGCCCTGCCATGCAGTTGTGGTTGTGGAGGTGGTTCTGACCTATGAACCCAGGTCTGGTTCTGATGCAGATATAGATCATTGCTGGCCTTAGGAAGGAGTTGATGGTGACATAGAGATGTAGTTCTCTACCCTGGAGAATTCTCTTTACAGTGAATATCACTGTGGTCATTATTGTTAGGAAAGAAGTGCAGTCTGAGTTATCCTGAGGTCCCTAGTGGCCCTTTGCATTTGTAGAATGCAATAGATGCTCCAGAAAAAAAAGGAGTAGTGTCTATATCCACAGAGAGGGGGTAGAAGGAAGAGAAATGTGGGAAGGAGGGGAGCGACCTGCATCACGTGATTACAGGGGACCAGAAATCCCCCCGTCCTGCCCTGCGAAGTGGAGAACCAGGAAGGCTGACATCATCAAGCCTGAACTCAAGACCTAAGAACAGAGGACACAGGTGCTACTCCCAGTCTAACGTCAAGAAGCCTGAGAGCCGCCACACCCAATCCCAGTCCCAGGAGAAAATGGACAGTGAAGGAGCAGACGGGCCCTTCCCCCATCCTGTTGGCACCTTCAGCCTCAGTAGATTGGAGAACTCAACATTCGTTCCTAATCTCTGACTCATGCTAGTCTGCTCTGGAGACCACCTCCTGCTGACACACCCAGAGCTATCCTAGCATCTCTTAGCCCCATGATGCTGACAACTGAAATTAGCCCTCACATAAAGAGATTATGGGTTCCAAAGTTCCCTCACTCTGTAATGCTCTGAAAGATTGCCTGCAGCCCACAGGGAAGGGGAGGAAGAACTTGGAGAACTTGAACTAAGGGCTAGCCCAAGCCACAGCACTGGTAGTGGCTTCTAGAACCTCTGTTAGGCGTTGTGGGTTTTGTTTGTTTGTTTGGTTGGTTTTTGTAATTTCTCCCTGACATACTGTCATCCTTACTTCTGTTTAGGGCATCCTTTTAGAAATATTTTGAGGGCACTGTCGAAAACACTGTATCCATCAAAATATCACACTGTACCCATAAATATGTATGATAAGGAGTCAATTAATTTTTAAAACAGGGTCATTGTGGCCCAGGAAGGCCTTAAATGTTATTCAAGGCCAAGATGACCTTGTGCTTCAAGTTTAATCATGTGTATGTGTGCTTGCCTGCATGTATGTAGGTACACCACGGGAGTGCCTGGGGCCACGGAGTCCGAAGGATGCTTCAGACCCTCTGGATGGGAAGCATGGATAGTTGTGAGCCATCATGTGGGTTCTGGGAATGGAAGCCAGGCCCTCTGCAAAAGCAATAAGTGCTTTCAGCCACTGAACCAGCTCACCAGCTCACCCTACTTCAACTTGTAGTTCTCCTGCCTCCACCTCCAAGGGGCTGAAATCACAGGTGTGCACCACCTGTGATATTGCTTGGTTTCTGTGGTACAGAGAGAGGGTCAGATTTTGGGTTCCCTGCGAAGTAGGCAAGTGCTCTGCAAACTGAGCCACATCCTCACCCAAGTGAAAATATGTTCAATTAAACCTTTTACTGAAATACCTTTGTACTTCGTGTAGTAGCTCACATAACCTTCCTAAGACCCCAAAAGAGATGGGACTGTCACAGCTGTCCTCCACATACACAGTGATGGGGGCAGGTTGGATGGGAACAGAACGTGAGTCTGGAAACTTAGCCGAGGAAGGTAACTGACTAACCATCTTGAGGTCACACAGCATGGCAGGAGATTATGAAAAAGAACCCCCCCCCCCATCAGTCTGGCTGGGAACCAACTGGGGTGTCATTGCCCAGAACAGTCATGGTTGCCCCTCTTCCACCCCTGGTTCCTGCAGTGTACCTCATTGTCCCCCTATTCTGAAAGGAGTGCTTATGCCTCCACCTAGGATGCTGAGCCCTGGCCTCTGCTAGGATGTTCCCTCGTTATCAGCATGGGGAATGGGCATACATGAGACTGATGATATCAATTATACATGATCCTGGGCTAAGCCCTGTGCCCTGGGAGCTGCGTGGAGAGGTGCCTCCAAAGAGAGAGTCTCTTAACTCCTTCCCTGCTGCTCGGGGAACTGCTGACAGCAGCATTTGCGATTAGACTTGTGTTGGATGCCTCTGCCCAGGGAATTGCTGTGTGTGGGTCTCCCTGGAAGCCTCAGCTCCCTGGCCTTTACTCTCAGGCTCCTTAGTGCTGCTCCTGACTTTACACAGGTGTAAATCAGGCCATTAGCACCTCCTGCCTCAGCCGGGAGGTGTGCCCAAAAGGGGGTTTAAAGGTGACAGGGTTGGGGTGGGGAGGAAACCTGATCGTTTTAATGTTTAACCTCGGTGACAATGGGATCGGGAGTCCTCCCCACCCCCACCCAAGTAGCTTCTGTGGAGAGAGTCCATAAAATACCTCAGATAAGAGAGGAACTCAGCGGGAGGAACTGGGTGGCTAAACCACGGATCAGATTCAAGGCGGCTGAGAGAAAGCAACTCTAGAGAGAGGACATAGCCCTTGCCACCAGCCCTGTCCTTAGGCACGGGCACCCTTCCTTGGTCTGAGAGGGGAAAACCCTAACAGTTCTGCATACAGTGTTAAACGACTGGGAGGCAGAAAACTGAAGGGAACACAATTCTGGTTAGGACAGGAGAGAGAGAGCCATTTCTGGTAAATAATTAACAATAAAACATGTTTCCCTTAAAAAAGAAAAAAAAGTACACAGAAGAACTTTCAACTTCTCTAATTTGGAAAGTCAAAAGTTTAACTGGGCGCCAGGAAGCTGTTGGCCAAACCCTGCTTCTTGCCCAGTCATCCTGGCAGCGTGGGAGCTGTGACCACCTCCCTCTTGGTAAGAATTGGAGTGTAGGTGGCAACAGCTGATGACGTCTGGCTTCTTCGGGGTGTCCCAGGAAGGGGGTGGGACCTTCAAGTCTCATCCTGAGTGTTGAAGATCCCTCTGCTAAGTGTCCCGGAACTAAGTGCGTTCTCAGATTCATGGCAAATCAAGACATGGAGACAAATTGGGACCTGCAACATTCATTTTAGAATTCAGTCCATTCGGGGGTCTCCATTCTGTTTTGGTCATTGTTTGCTATGTAACCTCGCCCAAGTTGCTTTCCCGGTCCTGGCCAGTTTACTTCATTATTGACCTGAGTCGAAACTGCCTTCACAGAGTTGTTGCCTGTCAGTGCTTGTTGTGGGGGTGGGGTGGCGTGGCACGTGATGCCTGCCTGTGAGCCACGTTCTTCTGACCTCCGTTTTTGAAATACAGCCCTGAGTTTGACTGGAACACATTCCCCCATGGAATGACTGACTTACTATCCGTACCGCCTTCCCTGCTACAGTAGTGGAATTGCTCAGTGGCGATCCCGAGGTCTGGAAAGCCTAAAATAAGTAAATATTGCTCATGACGTTGCTGTCCTCTTAGATCAGTAAAGATACAGCCATGTCTTCTCCAAAGCACTGCGTGTAGCTGAGGCGCTAGTTTGAGTATCTCATCCCGCCCTCGCCCTTGGTCTTCGGAAGGATGCTGCTTGCCTTACTGATGTCCTCCGATGCTCACAGCTCCCGTCTCCACCCAGCGTCTAACGGCCAGTGACAACTTCAGGTCCAGCCTTCCCTTTGCTGTTGACAGCACCGCCGCTGAGGAGGATGGAGTTGTTCGCCATTGTTAAGACAGACTAGGTGGACCCTGACTTTGGTGGCTACCAAATTTTCTGACAGATGTCAGTCAACCTGAGGTTCAGAAAGAAGAAACCAGAGCAAAAGAAGCCCAAAGGCAGACCCATAGCCTTGGCTCACCACATAGCTCTTGGAGCCGGCCTATGGATGAGGAAACCAGCCAGTGAGCCAGATCTCTTCCCCAGACTTCGTCAATGAGGTGTGCAGCAGCTTTTGTCTTCCCCAGACTTCCGGCAACGAGGCTATTCAGGGGACAAGGCATCAGGAAAGACTAAGAGAGACTCAAAGCCTTCTTGGAAGCAGCAGTATGGGTACCAACTCGGTAAAGCTCCCCAAGACGGAGAAAGCTGTTATATTTGGCAAATAGAGAGAACCCCTCCTGTTAACCCATGCTGGCTAATAGTGTCCTTCCCTTCACCCAGTTTTTGCCTTCTCATTAAGGAGGCAAGAGGTCACACAACCCACAGAGCCACTCTGGAATCAAGGGTGTCCTTTCAAAGTTGTCTCACAAAGAACTGGGGATAAAATCTTTGTTCTTGGGTCCAGGCTGCTGGAGTATCCCAGAAACCCTCCACCCCTGGTGGCCAGCCACCTATCTTCCTTCCCTCCTGCGTGTGGCCCCATGTGCTTCTCAGCAGCAGGATTCAATGTGCAAAGCAGCTACAGGAACTTGAATGGGAGTCTGGCCAGTCCTGATCACTGGTACCTCCGTTTGCCCTCTCTGGTGGCATCCCTGCCTCAGAGACTCTCTTCCTGGCATTTATCCATCAACTTCAAGATTGCAAGGTCCATACCCCAGTCCCATGACACAGTCAGAGGTACCAATCTAGTTTCAGTTCCTGGCACCCACACAGAATGGTCCATAACTGCTTCTCAAGGTTCAGAAGATCTGACATCCTGGGCTGACCTCCGAGAGCATCTTCACAGGTGCACACACCGACGAGGATGTGCACACACAGTGTACACGACAGAAACATTTAAAACTATTTCTTAAAAAAGAAAGCCAACTCTCTGGACACTATACACTGGCTTTGATAGCATGAACGGACAGGACATTGTATAATGGTTTTGAATGCACTAATGCTGGGTTTCCAGTGGCCAGGGGCCAGGGGGCCTACAGAGTTAACCCTTTTCTCAGTACCTTATATTGAGAAATGTTCTCTCTCTCTCTGTCCAACACACACACACACACACACACACACACACACACACA
>NC_034590.1:166801805-166826805 GCF_900095145.1 Mus pahari
ACATACACACACACTCACACACACACAAACATACACACTCACACTCACACTCTCACACACACAAACTCACTCACACACACTCTCACACACACACACTCATACACACACATACACACTCATCTGTGGATTGAATCCATGACTCATGATAGGCAAAGACTCTACTTGTACCTTAAGTATAAGTGGAATTTTTCATAGAATCTATGATATCTGGTAGTCAATGAGACACACTTTATAGAATTTTCTGACATATTTGGTGTGCTCCATAACTTTTACAAGTGGCAGGGATACTGTGATCAAAAAGCTTTTGAATCCTACTGCTCCGTAGTCTGACTTCTGGGACCCCCACCCCATCCCACACTCAACCCGGAAGGTAGAGAGTTTCCTATTAGTTCACATTGAGGAAGCTGAAACTCACATTACTAAGGGGACTTGTGTTAGTCCACTATTTGGAAGCAGCCAGCCTGGGAGTAAAAGCTGGCGTGAGGGTCAGCTCTGTGTCCATGTGGAAGTTTCTATCAACTCAGGGTGAGAGCTTTATAGGGTCCCCCCGTGGGGGGGCTCTGCGGACCTGTCACCTGTTCATTCAAACAGCATAAAGGTGTTGTTGCCTGGCTCATTCTGAGAGTCCTTCCACCTGGAAGTACCTCAAAGTACCTCAGCCTGAGCTCAAAGTACCAATCTGCGATCACAGGTGAGGGCGGGTGAGGACAGTGACAGAGGGGTCACCAGGGCGAGGATGTCAAAGGGGTCAAAGGGCCACGGCACATCTGTTCATTGTTCATTGCTTCCCTCAGATTTCACCTCTCTCTCTCTCTCTCTCTCTCTCTCTCTCTCTCTCTCTCTCTCCCTCCCTCTCTCTAATTTGGATATAGTCTAGTCATATGTCAACCCAGCAGCTTTGCCAAGAAGAAATTACTTTGAGAGAAAGAGGAAACAAAGCGAGACCCTTTCCACATTGAAAGGTTGGCCCACATGCCTTCCCTCCTTCTCCCACTAATGGCTGTCCCCGTGGCCTAGGCCAGGGCTGTGCTTTGTCCCCGGTGAATGACACAGAAGAGCACCTGCTCAGCTCTTAAACAAACAGTGCCATTTAAACCTCTCAGCGACACCATTGGCTAAGGAGCCCTGAGAAACACGGGCTCTGGCTTCTGTTGGTTTTTGTGCATGTGGTGTTTTGTTTTGTTTTGTTTTGGATATTTTGTTATTCTGTACACTTCAAAAGAGGCTTGGGTGGCCGGGGATGGTCTGTGTCCTTAGTTCCTTTCCCTCCCATGTGGCTTTTGTGGGCTTGCTGCTTCTGCTGGTTCATTGTTCTAGCTTCTGGATTTAGGCTTTCAAATAAAGAGACTGGATTTTTAAAAGAAATGAATGTGGCCCGAATGGAGGTGCCTTGGGCAGCTAAGTCACACCTGTGAGCATGAGGTCACCCTATCCCGGGGGGGGGGGGGGCGCTATCTTTCCTGAAGCGAAGACTGAGCTTCACCCACCCAATCGAATCATCAGGAAGTCTGGGGTCCAGTGCTGACCCCCACTCTTTGTCACCCAACTACACATCGCACTTGCAAGGTCTGGGAGAGAGGTCTCCTCACTTGCTCTTCTCTGGTGGCACAGGAAGGAAGAGATTGAACCCCACTCAGGCTCCTCCTATCCTTCCCAGGACCTTATGCAAATGTGACCTCAGACACCAGCTACCCAGCAACCCAGCTACCCAGCCCTGGCTCACTTTGCACTTCACCCAGAGCACCTCCTGTCTGCTGACACCCTCCTTTATCCAGCACCAAGCATCCCTACTTTAAGACGTAAGACCTGGAATCCAAGCAGCTTGCCTCCCCCCCCACCGCCACCTTGAACCATGCCATCAGAGCGTCCTGGACTTGGCCTGCCAGAGAGAGATTAGTGGCTGATGGATGCCCATCTCAGCTTCCTCGGCCCTTTGGGGGCAGATGATGATAGAACCCTAAAGAACTCAGCCCCCCACCTCTTGTTTGTACAATTCTACTTATTTGTTGGGTTTTTGTTTGTTTGTTTTTAGAGACAAAATTTCTCTATGTAGTCTTGGCTAGACCACAACTATGTAGACCAGGCTGGGCTTAAACTCAAAGAGTTTGCCTCTTCTAGCACTGTGGTAAAAGATGTTGCACTCAATACATAGTCTCCCTCTTTCCTTCCCTTCTCCTCTCTCTTCCCCCTTTCTTCCTTCCTTCCTCTTCTCTTTCCTTCCCCCTTCCCTCCTCTCTCTCTCCCTTCCCTTCTTTCCTTCTTTCCTTTCTCCAATCTTTTCTCTTGCCTATCTCCCTTAGTTCCCCCTCTCTGTTTCCTATCTCTCTCCTGCCTTCCCCCCTTCTCCATCTCTCTCTCTCTCTTCCCTCCTTCCCTCTCACCTCCCTCTCTGCCAGCACCAGTTACCAGCATCAGCATCAGACCTCTCAGGTGGCAACACACTCTGTAAACCCTACCTTCCATTGAGTAGGAGCTGGTGAACTTGGATGGAGTCAGAGCAACACCACCACTGAGGTCACCTGGCTTTGAGTCTCCCTGTCTCAGAGCATCTGAAAACAGTGGTGTGCGGCATCCAGCTTGTGCTGGCTTATAAGGTCAATTATTAAATTCCAGGAATTTTGTCACGGGGCTCAGTCAAAATTGGCCCTGGTGTCTTCACTCTATAGAAATTGGCAAGCTCTAGAATTCCTCTAGAGCCATTTATTTTAAACAAATGTTATATAGTACCACTGCTTAAATTGTAGATAATGCAATAGAAAAGAGAGAGAAAGAAAAAGACAGACAGAGACAGAGAGAGGCAGACAGGGACAGACAGACAGATGGACAGAGACAACGGGAATGGGGAGGGGAGGGGAGAGATTGCCTTACAGAAACTGACCTGCCTTCCAAGGGCTCCTTGCAGGGCTAACAGTGGCAAGGGCAAACCAAATGTCCCTGATCCAAAGTCAGGAAGGAAAATGAACTTCAGCTGAGTGTCCTAGTATGGTCCCTCTTCCTCTCTGCAGCACAGCTAGCATTCCTACCCACCCATTCCCTAGTCCCACCCCAACCCCAACCCCCTATGCTAAAGCTCAGCGAAGTGCCTAGGCCAGTCTCAAACTCAGGATCCTGCCTCCTGAGTGCCGGGATGGCAAGCTTTTAAGCCCCTCAGAAACACAGCTGATCAAAATCCAGAGTGCTCAACCACAGATTTGACATTTATATCAACCCTGCCCCACCCCACAAGACTCAGAGACCATTGAAGAAAAAGGGGCGGAGCTAGAGGTCAGGAGAACCTGGGTCAACTGTGTCTTCTGGACATGACAGGACCATTGCTGCCACGCACTCAAGCTGTGGCTGACTGTGTGAGACCCGCCCAAGATCAAGTGAGACAGTGTTCCAGCATGGAGGAGAGAGGGGTTTGGACACCACTAGTTGAGGGATTATTGACAGATGATGGCTTCTGGGGGAGAAAGAGTCGCTTTTCTTTAAGGGGGTGGCCCTAAATGGTCAGCCATGCACCAGCTGATGCCCCACACCTATGGTTTTATGGGCAGCACAAGCTGGGCGGCTTGGTGTGGGTGTAGAAGGCGAAAAAGNGGGGGGGGGGGGAGGAAGAAGACCATGATACAAAGTTTGAAGTAGATATGATTGAAATACACAGTAAAGGTTTTTTTTTTTTTTTTTTTTAAGGTACATTATTAAAAAATTAAGGGACAAGTGTGCGCCACCATGCCCTGCTTGGAGGTTCGTCTTCTGTCTGCTATATGGATCTGTAGTAATAAACTCCCCATGTCTGACTCGCCAGACTGTTATAGGGCTCAGCAGAGTATATGGACAAGAAAACCCACTATGGTCTACACTGGCCTGTTTCAATCATTGCAAAACATCTGGAAAGCACAGGAGTCTCCGATTCAGTGACATATTTAGTGAGTGGACTGGGCCGCACACCTGATAAAGAGAAGCCACACCACGCAGTCATGGAATGACTAGACTTCAAACAGTATGATAGCTTGGTCCCGTCCTTGTTTCTTGTGGAGTCTGACAAAATGTTACAGTTTTGTCCATAGGCAGAGCCTCAGAGATCCATCTTCTCTCCTCTCTACCACTTGGGATGTGTGTGTGTGTGTGCGTGTGTGTGTGTGTATACAGGTGCACACATTGTTGTTGTTGCTGTTGTTGTTTTGTTTTTCAAGACAGGGTTTCTCTGTGTGTCTCTGGCTATTCTGGAACTCACTCTATAGACCATGCTGGCCTCAAGCTGAAAAGATCTGCCTGCCTCTGCTTCCTGGGTGCTGGGATTAAAGGTGAGCACCATCATAACTGCCTAGGAACTTTTAGAAGGTCTGGTCTAAGGGTCAACAAGATTCCTTCCTTGGCGGTTCAAGGTGTTGGCCGTCAAGCCTGATGACCTGAGTTTGATCCCTGGGACCCACATGGCAGAAAAGAATGGATTCTGAGTGCTGTTCTCTGACCTCTGCATGCACACTGGTGTACATGTGAGCCCACACTCTACATGAGGAAGTGCGGGAGACTCTAAGAGTTTCTCCTTGGGCCTCTGATATTATCTTTAATGTCACCTCCTCACCAACAAATTGTCATCCCCCAACATCCATTGCCATCCTCTGTTTTAACTCTTCTTCTGTGGCCCTCTAAGGCCACAGTATGCAGGTTAAGAACCGCCCACTCCATGGTGGCATTGAAGGGAACTATGCATGTTGCTTTCTCTAATGATTTAATAGTCTGTCTTCCCAAGAGAACGTTAAACCCTGCAGGGTACGGAATGTGGTCAACTCATTGCTTCTCTGTGGCTCATTGGAGCAGTCCCAGAGAGAGCACAGGCCAGACAGTGACCATACATGCACACTGGACACCGCACCTCTGGGCATCCCTGAGGGCAGCCCACCAATACATGCCTGCTGGGTTCTCAAAAGGACTGGGAGGCAGGAGATATAAACAGGTCCTCGGCACAGCTAGGGAAACTGAGGCACCGAGAGGTCCATAACACACTCGCCCCAAGATCCAAAACTAGATTTCAGAGTTGGCTCCTTAGAAACCCGTGCTCTAAGTACCACAGTGTGGAAACAAAACGAAATCAAACAAATGCAACAGAAAGAGAGCTTTCAGACTAATTAATGGCACAATGGAGTTCTTCCAAGTAGAAAATTGAGAGATGTGGTCCCAAGTTCTGCCTCCCTGGGGGTTGATGGAGCTAGACGTGGGTATTCAGAACACCTAACCTAGGTCCTGAGCATAGCTCTAAGCCTTGGGGAAACCCAGACCTCTCCAGTCACCTGGGTGCTGCAAACCCAGAGCCAATATCAGAACTGAACAAGCACTTCGAGGGCCTCGGAGGTTGTATTTTCCCCCAGGCCTAGGGCTATTTATTCCCAGTATCTCCTTGGTTTGTGAAACAGTAATTGAGATCCAGATCAACCCTGGGAACTCAAGGTTCTTTCTGTGTTCCCACTTCCCAAAGGCTGCTTGCTCTTCAGTCCTGGGATCAGTTGGCAGAAGGGTTGCCTAACATGCTCAGAACTCTGGCTTCCATACCCAGCACTGCACCAGCACTGAGCATGTTGGGATCTCAGCAACTCTGCAGGCAAAGAAGGGCAGAGGCATCAAGGGTTCAAAGTCACCTTCCCCTACACAGGAAGCTAGAGGCCACTGTAGGACGCATGAAACCCTGTCTTAAAAAGAGAAAAGAAAAGAAAAGGGAAGGAGGAAGAAGAGAAGGAGAAAAAGATGAAAAAAGATCTGGTAACTTGCAGTGTTCTTGGAGGACATCCTGGGCCAGCAACTCTAAGTCAGAAAGAAGGGTCTCCATCAAATGATTGGTCATTGTGCATGGGACCTGCTGCCCTGGTACCCACAATGTCACTCCTAGAGGAGTGACCTTCTTCTTCCCACAAACACTCCTTGCCTCAAACACTGGTCCTTAAATCAAACTCCCGACTGATTTGTGCGCTGTCATGGTGATACGCACCGTCTGGCTATAACCAGATCCAAACGCCAAATGCTGAAATCGCTTGAGAAAGTGCAGTTTGTGAGCAACCGGAGAAGGGAAAATGTTAATAAAGGGCAGACTGCTGAGCAGAGGTTAAATACTTTCATACTTCTATACAAGTCCACAAACTTCCTTGAATTCTCATTTAAAAAAAAAAAAAGAATTGCTGTAATCTGATGTTTTACCTCATTAAACGCTGCAATTTGAGAAGCAAGGAGAGACCTGAGCTGGGAACTGGGCCCTGGCCTAGGTCAGTGCTCTGCCGTTCCGGGTCTGCTTTGCCCAGCTCCCCTCACAGAAAGGTTCAGTGACAGGAGCCCCAGGCAGGTCTGGGGTTTCCTCTGGCCTCCCAGGAGCCTTTTCCTCTCCTAACCCCATACCATTTGGTCCTCTCCCATCCTTGCCCTTTAGGGATATGCTGCCATATTGGCTTGTTGAATCTGGAAGCCATCTTTGTTTTGTTCCTTTCTCTTCCCTCCCACCCTCCATCCATCTGTCTCTGTCTCTGTCTCTGTCTCTGTCTCTGTCTCTGTCTCTGACACACACACACACACACACACACACACACACACACACACACACTCCAGTTATTCTTAAAATGCCTTGGCTAACT
Source organism: Mus pahari (assembly GCF_900095145.1). NCBI lineage: Eukaryota > Metazoa > Chordata > Mammalia > Rodentia > Muridae > Mus > Mus pahari. The sequence goes on from NC_034590.1 coordinate 166,808,405, forward strand.
AACTCAATGACTGGACATTTCTAAATCTTCCTCTGCTACCCCAGGTCCAGTAGAGGAAGTGGCCAGTGGTCACTTACCCAAAATCTCACATGGCTGATTGGCTTTATCTCCTCTGCTCTTGCATCCCCTTCTCGCTTCCAGTCCTCTCCTTCTCTCTGTGTGTCCTACAGAGCAACTCTCAGTGTCCCACCCCATGATCAGCTATTGGCTTCTTTATTGATAGATCAAAATCCAATTGGGGTCAGTCCAGCTCAGTAAACACAGATTCCCAATCAAAGCATTAGAACCACCTCTACACATGTATACAGACATGTACACGCATATGTGCACACATATACACCACACACATATATGTGCACACATACATATGCATACATATGTGCATACACTATACATGAGTACCCGCACATACGTGCACACACATGTGTACACATACACACTAGTTAAAAAATAAAACTGGACTGTGGTAGTGACTGGACGTGCATTCTTTCAGCTTGGAACCATCTTTGAACTTTTCCCTCCACAGTCAAAGTGGGAGTCAAGTTTGAAGTTACAGGCAAACTGTCATCCAGAGTATATTTTTACGTGGCTAGGAATCTTTCCCCCACCTGGGAAGTCTGATTCCCTAAGCACTGCAGTGTTTGGAAGCTCAGCAGCAGTATGTGGCTTAAGTGTCACATGCCCATCAGAAACAATTTGCTTTCATCTCATGGTCTCGCTCTTGCTCGCCAACACTTCCTCTTTGCATTTCCCAGAGGCTAAGCTGGTGACCCAAAAGTGACACCTAGTCTCTCCTGCAGCTCTGTGGCCATAATCAAAGCTCCCCAACGGTATCCCTCCCCACACCACCTGCCCAACTCACACTCCCGGCCCTGCATAGCAAATCCATCGCTTTATGGCCTTAGATAAAAGTGCCATTCTGAATCGACACACAGCCATCAAATATCCTTGAACCATTGGTCTTAAATACTAGTAGTGCTTTGTCGCAGCAGAGGGGACCAGTTCCCCTCAATACCCTCACATAAATAGCAAGGACCTTAAGGTATCTTAATGAAGTGTTAATGGGGGGTGGGGTGAATGCTCTGCTGTGTAGGTGAAGGGCTGATCTTCTTTCTGGTCTTCAAAATGGATTTAACTTCATATCAGACACCATGCTGTATCCACACTGTGAAGGACAGCGTGCTAGGGAGGAAGACGACAGAAGGTGAGGTGTGCATGTGTATGCACATGCATGTGCTCCTAACGGGTTTGGAAAATTTTTTCCCCTTATTTTTAAGAGAGAGTTTCATGTAGTCTAGCCTGGTCTTAAACTCAAAACATAGCCAAGGATGACCTCTAACTTCCAATCCTCCTGCATCTACCTCTCTTGGATTTTACAGCTGTGCACCACCACACCTGGTTTAAGTGGTGCTGGGGATGAAACCCGGGGCTTTGTGCCCTAGGCAAACATCCCACCAAGGAAGTTCCTGTTTGGAACATCCATAGTAGGCTTTTCCTTGCTCTTAAAGACTTGCCTGTCATCCCATCACAAGGCTTCCCTTTGATACAAGTCCTTATCCTAGACCAAGACCAATCGGGGCAAGGAGCTTCCTTCTTGCCTGCGTGGGCTCTCTTCCTGAACCCGTTCTCGGTACTTAGGCTGCGTGCCTGCTCCTGTTACGCTGTTATTGCTTTCTTTGTTCTCCGAGATGCCCCATGTTATTCTTGATGATCTGCCATGTTTCAAAACCTTTTTCTCTTTGTGTGAACGAACCACTGTGGGGCAATAGGGAGAAAGAGAGAGTGCAGCCTCGACACACAGGTGCTCTTCAGTCAACCCTGTGACCTCCCTCTCTCCTGCCAGATTTGTGGGACAACCAGCTGCTTGAGAATGTTCCTCAGAATGGAAAATGATGAGCTGGCCTTCACTGGGTGCTTTAACCCCTGTGAGGACAAAGGAGCCGATAAACCCCCAGGATGGGACTGGGACACAGCTCGGTCGGCAGAGTATGTGTGTAGCATGCATGAGACCTGAGTGCCGTCCCCAGCACAGCATGGATGAGCTACGGGTGCGCTTGCCTATGATCCCAGCACTTGAGCGGTGGAGGCAGGAGGATCAGGAATCCAAGGTCATCCTTGCAGTATATCAAGTCCATGTCTGGTCTTGGCCACATAAAACACGTATCAAGACAAACATCTAAAGTAGTACTGTTGTGAGCGTTGTGACAGAGCATGAGCCATCGCTCATCCATGGGCCACCCTAACGCTCCCTTAGAGATACCAGAGGTCTCCTGTACCTACACCGTAAGTTGTACTTGCTGTCAGCCTCAGTCACTGCCTCACAGAACCCACCATTAAGTAATTCTTCTTTCTAAGAATTCTAAATGTTTTAGTCATATTCTCATTTTCTTGCTTTGGTCCTTGCCTGTTAATTCAGTCCCCAGCCATTTATCCCTCCCTCCATCTATCTGTCCATCTATCAATTCATTCATAGACGTGAGGTGAGAATGTGTATAAGCCAGGTGCCTAACCAGACGTGAGAGGACGTAGTCTGAGGAGGAATACGGACAGTGAGGTAGACCGATGCTTACCACACAGTACAAGGTCCTGCACATGACAGACTGGGAGCTGACGGAGTCAAAGACTAGGGAAAGCACCTTCAGAAGTACGGAGACCCAAGGGATATTCAAGGAAGGGACAGGGTGGGACTTTTTCTCGGGAAGAGAAAGTATCCATGGGTGTTTCTGCTACTCCGCTAAGCCAAGTGATTCATTTTGCTGAACTCTGATTCTAAGGAATGATAGATTTTCATGTAGGTCAGTACTTAGTAACTTAGACAATTGGCTTAAAGTCTTCTGACCTTCAGTTGTCTCATTTACAATAAACGCGAGGGAATTCCTGCCCTGGAGCTGGGAACAGGGTCAGATGTGTTATAGGCCGAAATGTTTCCAGCCCCACTTATTTGAAGGCTATTACAAATGTTAGTGCTGATCACAATGCCCCCCAAACATTGCAAATGTTAGTGCTTATTACAACGACACCCCCCCCAAACCATTATCAGCAGTTAAAAGAGTCAAGGTAAGAAGGTGGAAACTATGAAGCTTTTTAAGCAAACAAACAAACAAAAAATTGACACGCCCAGGCTGCATCCGGAGAGCCCGAGGCACAGGTTGGAGGGTGAACGGGACCACAGCCTCAGCCATCTCCTACAAGCTCCCTTTCTAGGGGACTTTGATTGTAGCTGCGGCTGTGCACGCACATCACTGACACTTCCTGTACAGTGAACCACCGACTGAGAACGTGGTGAGCATAGTTGACAGTAGTCATTAAACAGAGCTGGGATGGGTGCTGACTGTCACCGAGCTCCTCCCTTGGGAACTGACAGGGGCACTATGAGTCAGGGATCATGGCCCTTTCAAGCTTTCTCAGACTCTTAAAGATGGCGCCTGTAGTACCATCAGGCTTCAGTCAGCTTGGGGACTGTGCTGCTGTCCTCCTGACTGACCACCCTAACGAACTTATCACACAGTGGCTTAAACCTTCTAGCGTTCACGGTGGCTTGCTGGAGAGAGACATCTGGCCATGGAATTTCCAGCAGAAGTGGTAAAGAATCCAGACAGGCATTTGCCCAAGTGTGTGGCACTGCACTCGGAAGCTGCAGTTGCTCAGGCGGAATTCCTGAGTGTGTTTGGAAGCGCTCCTGGTGGGTGTCAGGAATCTTGGCTGTTTGTCGCTCACTCATGCAAATCAGCCTGCAGGGTAAGTGCTGGGGCGTGGGCTTACTGAGGCTTTGGGGGATATCACAACTGTGAAGCTCTGCTTTGAGGGCTCAAGGTTGGGAATGAACAAGCTGTGGCTTTCAGATGTGGCTCTGTTGCTCTGGAGGTAGACTAAGCAATTGTGACTAAGCCTGAATCATTCCCCCAAAAGAACAAAAGAAGAAAAACAATTAAAAAAAAAAAGAAAAGAAAAGAAAAGATAAGGCCTGCTATCTAATTCTCCCAAATTTGGTCCACAAAGCCGGACTGAGGATTAACCTGGGCCAGCCCAGCTTTGCTGGTTCTCATCTTCTTCTAAGGGAGAAGAAAATTGAAGTAGGACCTTATGCTGTAGCCAATGCTAGCTTAGAACTAATCAAGGGTGGCCTCAAAATTGTGGCAATCCTCCTGCCTCTGCCTCTGCCTCTGCCTCTGCCTCTGCCTCCTCTGCCTCTGCCTCTGCCTCTGCCTCTGCCTCTGCCTCCTCTGCCTCTGCCTCAGTGCTGGGAATACAGGTGTGAGCCATCATGCCAGGGTTTGTCTTGTTTGGTTGGTTGGCACATGCCTTTAATCCCAGCACTCGGGAGGCAGAGGCAGACGGACTTCTGAGTTCGAGGCCAGCCTGGTCTACAAAGTGAGTTCCAGGACAGCCAGGGCTACACAGAGAAACCCTGTCTCAAAAAAAAAAAAAAAAAAAAAAAAAAAGTCAGATTATTTAGCTCAGGCTAGCCTGAAACTCAGAATCCTCTTGCCTCAGCTTCTTGAGTTCTAATGCCATGGGATGAAGGGGAGTCATGTTTTCCAAGTGTGTGTGTGTGTGTATGTGTGTGTGTGTGTGTGTGTGTGTGTGTGTAGTCTTATTTTTGTCATGCTGGAATTCTATTTCTTCATTTGTAGAACAAAAGGAGGACAAGGAAGGGGAGAAGACAGGGAGTAGGGACCTCCAATTTTGTCTCTTTCCCTTTGCTAAGCCTGGGCAAATCCTTTATACATCATAGCCTCCATTTTTCCCTTCCCTGGATGGCAGACATAAACAGGGTCACTTATTATTGTCATTGAAGAGTACTGGAGACTGAGCAAGGGCTTCTTGCCTGCTAGCCAGGTGCTCAGCCACAGAGCCAGTCACTCTCCCAGTTCTACCAAGTGTCACCGAGAGAGGGGTTCACAGTCCTGCCCGCCTCACCATCAGTGTCACCGTGTGGCCATGCACGGGAAACTAAAAATATCCATTTTTATCACAACAGTCATCCTCCCAAGGAACAATCATGGATTCAAAATTCCCAGCTAATTTCACTCCCCACTAAATGCTATGTAGGCGTCTTCATTTGGTTGTTCTGGTTCCCAGGAAGGTAGATGATTCTCTGCAGAATGAGCCACTGAGCCCTAAGCAGAAATAAGACAGCTCAGACATCGTGGAGGAGCAGACAGGGGTCATGAAAGTGCTTAGCACATCCACTGGGATCTGCATGAGTCACATCTACGGCCAGCCGCTAGGGAGGAACAAGGAAGACGACTCAGTAGGTTCCCCAAAGCGCATTATGTCAGTCTGCAGCCAGGAAGCTGGGCAAGCCACAGTAGTGTCCACTATCTCTGTCATCTTGCCTGATGTGCTTTTATTTTTTTCTGTGGCTGGGGGTGAGGAAAGTGGGGTGTCTAAAGCTGTAGAACAAGCCTACTCCATGCATTTTGCAACAGATCTTTCCTAATATTCTAATCTCTTAGGCCCCAGACAAGGGTGCTCAAACAGAGAGGCACAAAGACTGAGTCCCTAAGGCTTTTGTCTGCAAGAGGAGGCTGCCTCCTTCCCAAGATGCATTCCCTGACACTCCCAATGGATAAACAGAGCCCTGTGTTCCGTGGACCTGTATGCAGCCATTCATATCTAGGTACCTGATATATTGTCAGAACTGCGTCTCTGGCATAATCCCAAGGGTTTGTCTTCCAGACCTAGGGCTGATAGTCGGATGAAGGATGACGGACTTCTGGAGAGCCCCTCCCCAGGCCCAGTAAAAAATGAGGACAGGAGTGGAGCAGGAGGAGAACAGAAAGAAGAGGAGGAGACTGGGTGATTGTCTGGACAGACAGGAGACCCCACACCTTCTTGTGTCTGCCATTCGTTCATTCCTCTCATTTGTGCAGCCGCTGTAGGGGAGGGACCTGGACCCTCCACAGGTGAAAGTCTCTGTTTGTGTAGCTGGGTTGGCCCTGGCTTTGTTTGGGAAAACAAAGGACTAAGACCCTGTGGGCTGAGGCGAGATGGAAGAAATCCAGTCCCACCCGGCTCCTCCTGGAAAGTTCCCACTTCCACTTGCAGCAGGTGAGGGCAGACAGAGCCTGCCCCTAACCACGGGCTAGGAAAGAAAATTCCTGCTATCATTTGACCCAGCCCTTGGGGTGGGGTGGGGGTCCATTTTACCAGGAACTACAAGTCAGAAGGAAGGCGCCTTCCATCCAGGATGTTAACCCTTTCTTTCATGAGTCACTAAGAGGTCAGGCCCATTGTCCTTGCAGGCAGTTGAAAAGTTGAGAACTATCAGTGGTCAATGAGAGTATTTCACGGTATCCTCTGAATTGCATGAGCTGGAGTTATCTGTCCTGAGGAGACAAGTGGAGTGTCAGGGACATCAAGACTTTGGTCACATGACTAGGAGGTGGTAGAGCTGGGCCAGTGTCTGCTCCTTGTTCAGTTTCTTTAGTCCTGATTTGGGTTGTGAAACAATGCATGCTCACCTCCATTAAAAGGTTATAGGGAGGGCTGAGGAGATGGCTCAGTCAGTCAAGTGTGTGCTTTGTAAGCACAAGAACCTGAGTGTGGTCCCCAGGTAGTAAGCAGAGGGAGAAAGGGGAGTGGGGTGGGGTGGGATGGGGCAGAGAGCTAGGGAGATGGCTCAGTGGGTTACAGTGTTTACTGTGCAAGCACAAAGACTTGTGTTCAAATCCCTAGAGCCCAAGTTTTAAAAAGGAAAATCATGTTTGGTGTTTGTTTGTTTGTTTGAAATGCTGGGTATGGGTGTGCACGCCAATCACCCTAGTGCTATGTTGGAGTTGGCTGGGGTTGGTTGGCTTCCCGCCTAGCTCCAGGGTCAGTGAGAGGCCCTGTGTCAAGAGAAGAAAGTGGAGAATATTAGAGCTGGAAATTAACATCTTCCCCTGGCCTCTATGGACACGGACCTCTGTACTGATGCCTAAATCACATATCACACTCATGTCATGTGCATGCACACACACACACACACACACACACATACATACACAGTCACACACTCTATGGACACGGACCTCTGTACTGACGCCTAAATCACATATCACACTCACGTCATGTGCATGCACACACACACACACACACACATACACATACATACACAGTCACACACTCTATGAACACGGACCTCTGTACTGATGCCTAAATCACATATCACACTCATGTCATGTGTGTGCACACACACACACATACATACGAAGTCACACACTCTATGGACACGGACCTCTGTACTGACACCTAAATCACATATCACACTCATGTGCACGCACACACACACACACACACACACACATACATACACAGTCACACACTCTATGGACACGGACCTCTGCACTGACGCCTAAATCACATATCACACTCACGTCATGTGCATGCACACACACACACACACACACACACACACACATACATACACAGTCCCACACTCTATGAACAGGGACCTCTGTACTGACGCCTAAATCACATATCACACTCATGTCATGTGCATGCACACACACACACACACCTGCTCTCTCTCTCACACACACAGAGTCATATACATACATACATACACACACACAAGGTCACACACAGTCCCATGGAATCTTCTATCTGTGTTCTTCTATGTCAGGTGCTCTGAGGGAACCAGTTTGGAGTATAGGTAGGCATATAGGCATAGATAGTCTGTCTTAACTGACTAGACTTTCTACATCCTCTGCAGATATGAAGGGAGGGATAAGGGAATTATGAGCTGGAGAAGCTCCCTGCTCAGTCTTGAGACCGCCTGAGGTCCTGCCCCTCCATTGACCCTTAAGAGCTGTGGGTTTCAGACTACAGTGTAAGTATAGGCAGTGCCTTGTGAGGAGCAGAAGGAGGAAAATAACAAATGAATAACAAAGGAGGCTCAGAGGGCCAAGGAAAGGGCTAGCAGAGGTGTAGTGCTCCTCAGGTGTAGTGCTCCTCAGGTGTAGTGCTCCACCACTACTCCTTTAGCTTGCCTCCAGGGTGAGCAGGGCTGGAAAATTGGGCAGAAAAGAGGGCAGCCCAAGAGGATAAGGATGGCCTGAGCTGCACAGCAAGTGCTTTCTTAAAACAACAAATAGACGTAACTAGAATAACACAGAGCAGTGTTTGCCAATACTCACACAATCCTCTTGTGACTTTATGCCATGTCTAGGTTACAACTACTAGCTAATAGAACAATGTCGTGCAGCCAGGGTACATAGATTGTGCCTGCAATCCTAGTATTCAGAAGGGGGAGGCAGGAGGACCCCAGGTTCAAGGACAAGGAGGATGCTATATGAGCCATGGCTGTCCTGTATTGTGCAGAGTGATAACGGGAGATGATGTCAGTGCATGCTCAGCAGTTTTTCTTTTGTAGTGCTGGATCTCAGTCCACAGCACTGTGCATGCTAGACAAGCACACTGCCACTCTACCCCTGGGCTTGGTTTTAAAGACGTTTTCCATCTGTAGGTGCGGAATCCACAGATAAAAAGAGCCAATCTCACTAACAGGACCACTAGGTCCAAGAAGAAGGGACATAGAACCCCCTCTAATGGGAATTGCACTGAAGTATTTGCAACCATGCATTTAAAAACTATCATTTTTATTTTATGTGTACAGGTATTTTACCTGCATGCCTGTCTGTGCACCATGTGCATGCAGTGCTGGTATAGGCCAGAAGAGAATGTCAGATCCCCTAGAACTGGAGTTACAGAATGTTGTTAACAGCCATGTGGGTGCTGAAATTGAACCCCAAATTTCTGGAAAAGTAGCCGAGGCTCTTAACCTCCGAGTCATCCCTGCAGCCATGTCTTAAAACTGCTATACAGCCAGATATGGCAGCACACACCCATAATCTCAGCACTGGGAAGGTGGAAACAGAGAGAGGGAGAGTTCAAGACCAGCCTCTGCCATACAGTAATTTCCAGGCTGGCTTGTTTCCAAACAAACACTACTTTGTTTCAAAGGTGAACTAGAAAACATTTACCACCATGCCTGGTATGTCAACATGGTTATAATGTCCGTATCTTTTCCTCTGCTTCTGCTCTGAGAGTTCACAACAGGGCTTACCTCAGCTAGGAAAACTAAGCCAGGAGTGGTAGAAAGTGAACATAAGTTCCTGAAGGAATGCAAGTGTGTATCATTTCTCCTAGTAAGATCAAAGCCACAGCGCTGCCACTGCAGTCGGTAAGTTAGTTGCCCAACTATAGCTTTGAGGAGCTGTAGCTCTCCTTGCACTCCTTAGCTCAGCCCCCTCAGCTGAGACTCCCTCAGCAAGGTCTGAGTCTCACAGAACGAAACCATACATCAAGCAATCTCCAAGAAGGTCCTGAGTTCCTTTACATGCACAGTTAGAACTTTCTGAGAGGTTCTCCAACAGATTTCCCCTTATAGCACATTGGTCCAAGTCAGAGCATTCATTTGGCAGTATTAATGAGCCTGCCATGACTGGCTTAGGTCAGTCGGACCTTGAGTTTCTGAGGCTGAGGAATAGCCCAATGTTCCCTGAAAGCCATGATCACTCAGGCAAGTGAAGCAAGAAGGGTTATCCAGAGATACAGGAGATGATGGGGGCACACAGCTGTGGCCTTCACAGTCCAGTCCACTGTTTGTCCTTTATTCTAGATATTCTCACTGTGTAGGAGGGCACCAGCCAGGGTCCAGGAACTGGGCACCTGCAGCAAGGAACAGAGAACAGGGATCGGTGGGGGAGACAACTATTAGAAATTTCCTCCCAAAGTGTCTTGAACATTGGGTCAAAAACACCAAACCACCAGACCAAGGAATTGGAAAGGTAAAGACACAGTATGAAAGCCCATCAGAGAAATCAATGTGGGATCATCGTGGGATCTGCCAACCCCACTTCTGGGCCTAGAAGAAGGAGAACTGGACCAATGTGTCGAAGTGGGATCTGGAGCTCTGTTGGCAATATGCAGCCAAGATGGAGTCCACATTCACAGGAACACTGCCACCCACAGTTGTCTTCATGGTCAGCGTGACTGGGCTTGGAATCTCCATGGAGACACATCTTTGAGCGCGTATGAGAGGGAGTCTCCAGGAATGAGTGACTAGGTTAGGAAGACCCATCCTGAGCATGGGCAGCACAGTTCCACGGGCTGGGGTCCCAGACCAAAGGAAAAGGGGAAGTGCTTGAAACAACAGCTTCATCTCCGCACCTCCGACTGCACACACCCGGACCAGCCTCCTCGCCATCCTGCCGCCATTTCTCTACCACGATCCTCACCCAGCCCCCGCCCTGCCACAGTGGGCCACACTCTTAAACCCCTTGAGCTAAACAAAGCTTTCTCTCCTTAAGCTGGTTTTCGTCAGGTGTCTTGTCACAACATCGTGACAAATCCAACCCTTACTCATAGTATCTAAGATGAAGAATCAATCTAAGTGTTCATGGATGGCGACTTTCTTAAAATGTGGCTTGTGTATGTAATAGAACACTGTTCAGCCTTGAGAAGAAAAAAACAAAACAAACAAACAAAAAATCGTGTTACTTCCAAACACTGGATCCATCTAGCGAACACCGTTATGTGGGAGCTGGGGGTGTGACTCAATGGTAGAAACCTCATCTTGCCTGCCTGAGGCCCTGAGTTCAGTCCCCAGCACCAAACACAACAGAACATAACGGGAAAGGAAATGCACCAGCCTAGAAACCACAGAAGCTGAGGCAAAGGTACTCCGGGAAGTAGAGAACCCAAAGAGGGAGAGAGTTGCAAGTGGGCGGGACCGCGAGAGAGGGCGGAGCCAGTGAGAGAGGGCGGGGACAGTGAGAGTGGACCTGAGAGTGGGCCCTGACTGTGCTCAGAGAGTTGAGCCTGACACAGGGCTGCAGGAACAAGTGCTGTACAGCAAGGTGGCTCAAATTAAAGGCAAAACATCTCGTGTTTCTTTATATTTTGCATCTCATTATTTTGTTGGGGACCAGTGGGTGCTTGCCGGGTAGCACATGTGGAGGACATCAGAGGATAACTTGTAGCAATCAGTTCTCTCCCTTCACCATGTGAGTTCCAAGAATTGAGGCTTGCAGCAAGTGTCTTTCCCCACTAAGTCACCACACTGGCCTCTGTATAACGTATTCCAAAATAACTAATGGGATTATAAGTAGCCTCATCATAAGGAAGGACAAATAGTGGCTGTGACTGACATGCAGAGCAGATTTAACTAATCATTTTGTGTACACTTCACAATGTATACATGTTTGAGTTCACACAGCCCTGGGGTTGCCAAGCAGGTTCCAGTCAGCCCTACTAAAAACACCGTAGCAGATTATACAGATTTATTTATACAAAACAATCTGTCACTTAAAAATAATAAAATAGGAAGATGGCACAGAGGAAGGAAGAGAGAGAGGGCAGAGCCTGGAGGATTGACCAGTACTGTGGTCACTTCTGGGCCAGGTCAATGATGAGACTGATCGTGGTTAGAGTCAAGCCTGTGGGGGTGGAATTTGTCCCCACCTTGGTAAGAAACACGTTGTGGAAGTCTGACTTTTCTGGCCAATTCTCCACCATGGGAATGGAACCTGAGACCAGTGGGAGGGTACAGCGGTGCCCTGGGGTCCTAAACCCACAGTGAACATCTCTTCTGTGTCCCTTCACCCAGGTTCATTGCTCCCCGAAGCCTGACTCAGCCTCTGATGCCTTGCGATCTAGGAGGGCCCCTGAGTACAGCGGTGGCGGCGAGCCCTGGGCAGGGATGTCAGCCATGGTGTGAAGAAGGGCCCGAAGCGGCATCAGTGCCCACAGCAATGCCTCTCCTGGCATCGCTGGGTTTGGGATAAGGTCTGGCTCAGCCCCGGCTCCCTTTCCTTCCTCAGCTCAGAGTCATACTTGAGCGTCTGTGCCCTTTCCCACTGGCCTTCTCTCCGGTCTCAAAGTGTGGTTATCTGCAACCACAGAACAAATCGCACCAACACTTAAGGGCTTAATACGATGATGACACAGTTTTGTTTGCAGATCTTCGACTTGGACCTGACTGTTCCCCTTGGCACCTGTTGCAGTGGCTCAAAGGCTGGAGTCACCCGAGGCAGCTCTCTTTGTCAGCTCTGTCAGTAGCTGGAGAATCTCCACACAGCAGTGAGACTGTGTCCCAGCACAGAGGCAGTAAGAAAACGAGAAAGAAGGGATGCGTGCTTAGCATGTCTGCTGTGGTCACAGGCTTGCCTACATGGAAAGGAAGAAAGCATGGCCCTGTACCCTTCCATAGATGAGTATAATGCTATCTATATAAGAAAAGCCATGAGGTGGCTCACACTAGGCAGCCATCTTTGGAAAATGCAACCTGCCACACACAGCCAGTCATGGGACCTTCGCTCATTCTGTTTCTGCTACCTGGAACAGTTTTTCTTGTCTTCCTCTAACGGAAACTTCCCCAGTTCCACACTTCTCAGCTGAGTCATTTTATCTGTGAAGAGTTCGCATAACTCCACGATCAGACCATTTCCCCTCAGCTAATAGTTTCTGAGGCTCCCTCAAAGCTCAACGATATGTTTTATACATGTAAATAATGTCTGCAGCTGATTTGTGCTCTCCCTCTCTTCTGAATATTTTTAAATTACGTGGTTACGTGTGTATGTATGCCTATGTGTGAGTTTATGTGCAGGATCCTGAGAAGAGCAGAGGGGGTCAGATCCCAGAGCCTGGGTTGCTACAGTTGAGTCACCTGATGTAGGTGCTCAGAACTGAGCCCAGGTCCTCTGCAAGAGCAGTAGGTGTTCTGGACTGCTGAGTATCGCCAGCCCCAGCTCTATGTTCTTTTCTTCATACATATACATACATCAAACGCAGCTCCCCATGACAGGGCCATCTCTCTAGCTCCCACCCAGGTTCATTTTTCCACAGAAATATATGAGACCTACTGTATATCAGTTCCTACCATATGTCAGCACTGTGGATGCTGCTGGACAGAACCAAACATATTCCACTGTCTATAGGAGGCTTACTATCTGAAAGAGACAACAGGGTGTGTGTGTATTTGTGTGTGAATGTGTGTGTGAGACTGTATGTGATTGTATGTATATATGTGTATGTTTGTGTGTGTGTGTATATATATATATATATATATATATATATGAAGTGTATGTGGCTGTGAGTGTATGTATGTATATTGGTGTGTGAATGTGTATGTGGTGATTGTGCATATATACATGTATGTATATGTATTTGTGTGTGAGAGTGTGTGTGGGTATGGTGTGTGTTAGTGTGTCTGTGTGTGAAAGAGCAAAGACTTAGTGCTAGGACGAGAGCTCGCCAATTAAGAGCACTGATTTTCTTATAGAGAACACAGGTTTTATTCCCAGCATCTTATTCTTACACAGCCACCTGTAACTCCAGCTTCAGGAGTTCTCTTCTGGCCTCCTTGGGTACTGTACTTATGTGTGTATACCCACAAGCACACACACACACAATTGAAAATAAAATAAAATTTTTTTTAAAGAGACAGGGTGATTGATAAAGACTTGGCATGAACCTCTGGCCTCCATGTGCACACACACACTTAGATGCATGTGTGTACATACATAAGAATACACATAAGCTGCACACATCTGCACTCACATACATGTGCACCTACTTCCCATGTGCACAAGGACATATACATCACACACACACACACACACACACACACACACACACACACAGCACTAAAATGCATGGGTGGTCATGTGTGCTTGTGGGACGGCTTCGTCAAACCCAGCAGAGACTCTGAGAAGATGATTCTCATCGTTAGACCTGAGTAGCCATGGTAGTGACTGCGGGCCAATCCCCCTGCCTCAGACCACTGACTTGCTTACAAATGCTGGTGGCCTCTATTCATTTGTCCACCCAGCAGCCCTGGCAGTTCCATTTGTACAACGGGAGCTGGAGAGGACTTGGAAAGCTGGAGAACACGCTGGGCCAACACATAGCTCTCGGGTGGGGTCAGAGGCAGCAGCCTGTTGTGACTTCTCACCAGGATTAGCTCACACGCTCTGCGCTCTGCTGGAGCCCTGGAGCCCTGCGCGGGCAGACCTTCCACTTTAGAAAGTGAAAGCTTTAGTTATGGAGAGGGAAAAGGGCGGAGTCTGCAGTGGGGATGGGAAGTGTTTCCAGGAAGGGCCTGGAGAAGGAGACAAGAATGTTAATAAGCAGGTCTGCCCGTGATTAAAACCTCAGGCGCTTTGGGCAAAGCCCGCAGAGGATCTGCAGCCCTGCCCGCCAGGAGCAGCAGAGGGCAACCCGGAAGGAAGAGAAGGCTAGAGACTACCTACCAACTCCGGAGGGACCTCTCGAGGACTCTGTCTCAGCTACTCTTCTAGCTCAGACTTCTGAGAGGAGGAAACAGAGGCCTTTGCCTCTGTCCCTGGGAGTGTCGGTACATTCCAGAAGCCTGAGGTGCTGAGCAAGACTTCTTTTTTTAAATTTTATTTATTTATTTATTTATTTATTTATTTATTTATTTATTTATTTATTCTACTTACTTTACATCCTGCTCGAAGCCCGTTTCCTGGTCACCCCCTCCCACAATCCTTTCTCCATCCACCCCTCTTCTCCTCTGAATGGATGGGGGACCCCTGGGTATTTCTCCCCACCCCCTAGCCCCACCCCCTGCTACCCCCAACTCCTGCACTTCAAGTCTCTTTGAGGCTGGGCACTTCCTCCCCGACTGAGGCCAGACAAGGCAGTCCACCTAGAAGAACATATTCCACATACAGGCAACTGCCTTTGGGATAGCTCCGTTCCAGTTGTTCAGGACCTACATGATGACCAAGCTGCACTTCTGCTACATATGTGTGGGGAGGCCTAGGTCCAGTCCCTGTATGTTCTTTGGTTGGTTCAGACTCTGAGACTCCCAAGGGTCCAGGTGAGCTGATTCTGATTCTTGTGGAGTTCCTATCCCCTTTCGGGGCCTGCAATCCTGTTCTTCTGTAAGAGTCCCCAGGCTCCATCCTTGTTTGGCTGTGGGTGTCTGTTTCTGTCCTTTGGTGTGTCTCATGATCTGCTCTGGTAACCTATTGGAGGGAATGGACACCCCGTGAGCCTTAGCTTGTCCCAAGGGCATTAAATAAAATACACAGATTTTCACCACTGACATAGACAGGGAGGCAGATAGCAGACTTACTTCCTTGCCCAAATACTGGGAGAACCACAGGCTCCAGATTATTGTTCACCCCTGAGCTGAGTCAGTGCCAGGATAGCTGCCACTACTGCCTGGAGGACAGACAGAAGCTGCGTGTCAGTCCCTGAGGTGAGGGGGAAAGCTGGGGGAAAGGAGAGGCTGGGGGGGGGGGCTGGAATGTGCAAAGCAGAATACCTAAGAGGAAAGGCTGTCCTGAGAGGAGGTCCTAGAGGGCCACAGAGTTCCCTTATGAGAGACCCAATCACTGTGTGTGTGTGTGTGTGTGTGTGTACCTTTGTATGCATGTGTGTGTGTACGTGTGTGTGCTCATGTGTGTGTATGTAGTGTGTGTGGGTGCACTGGTGTGTGTGCATGTGTGTGTGTGTTTGAGAGAGAGTGAGAGAGAGAGAGAGAGAGAGAGAGAGAGAAGCCTGTGTACATATGTGTGTCCCCATGTGTGTGAACTTTGAAAAGCCAGGGAAATCTGCGCCTTAAATGATTGGGAGAGCTTTCTGGAGCTCATTGCAGCCAGGGCAGGGTGGGGAGAGCTTTCTCCACTGCTAGAATCTGAGGCTTGATCTGCTCAAAGCTCTACCCAACTCCTGGGAAGCAAAAGTTAGCGGAAAGAAATTTGTTTAAGGATGGCCCTAAGGAGAACAGAGGAGACTTCCTTCTCAAATCATCATCTTTGGGGAGGGGCTCAGGAGTGCAAATGGAAAATGTTGGGAGAACAGTCAAACCTGCCCAGGGCAGCTGTTTCCTTTTCTCCTTCTTTATCCAAACTATTTTAGAGCCAGGTGTGGTGGCACATGACTGTAATCCCCACACTCAAGAGGCCCTGAGTTCAAAGCCAGCCTGCACAACATACGTACCCAAGCTAAAAGCAAACAAACAACAAAAAGATTCATATATGGTGCTTGTTGAAGCTTCAGTCTTAATAGCAAAGCCCTGAAAGCGATCCAAGCGCCCTTCAGAAGGTGAAGAGACAAACCAGGCACCTCAAGCCGATAGAACAGAGAGAATGGCCTACATTAAAGAGAAAAGAGCAGAGCAGCAGAGGTGGTGACTCAGAGGTCAAGAGCATTCACTGGTGGCTCCAGAGGACCTGGGTTTGACTCCTAGTACCCCATGATGCCTCACAACCACCTGTAGCTCCAGTCCCAAAGAACCTAACACCCTCTTCTGGCCTCTGCAGGCACTGCACACAAACAGTACACATACCTGCAGTCAAAATACCAAACGCATAAAATGAAAATAAACACAAATCTTAAAAAGAGAAGCCCTGAGAAGACATAGAAGATGCTTAGGTGCATATTCCCAAGTGGAAGGAGCCAATGGGGGAAGGGTGTACTATACCATCCCAGCTGTTTGCTATCCAGGAAAGGATACAAGAGGGGAGGCAGGAGAAGAACCAGCAGCTTCCAGGAGTTGAGAAAGAAGGAAGGAAAAGCAGGCATAGCCCAGACGTTCAGAGCAGTGAGGTTGTTGTCTATGAAGTTGTAGTGTTAGAGACACGATGTCACACATTTGTCCATACCCATAGAATGAATCCCCCAACATGGGAAACTGAGACAGGAGACTCACAATGTAGAGACCAGCTTGAGTTTCATACTAAGACCCTGTCCATAAAATGGGTGAGAGAGGACCTCACCAGCTGTGTTTTATATACAGTAAGTTTGGGTGGCAACAGGATGTCTATGCAGATTTCTTGGTTGTCATAAGGGTACCACTGTGAAAGAATGTGTGTATGTGTGTATATGGGGTGAGAGCGTGTGTAGAAAATGCCTATACCTTCGGCTCAATTTTGCTATGAACTACTAATTGCTTTAAAAAATAAAGTTTGTGTATGTGGGAATAGAGTGTGCATATGTGTGCACATGTGTATATGTGTGTGTATGTGTGCCTCTGTGTGTGTGCCCTCTAGTCTCTCTGTCTCTCTGTCTGCGTGTGTGTGTGTGTGTGTGTGTGTGTGTGTGTGTGTGTCAGATGTTAGGGTCTCACACTGAAAGCTGGGGTTCATCAGTTGGTTTCATCTAACTATCCAGCAAGCCCCCAGAACCCTCCTATTCTTTCCCAGTGCTGGGGTTACAGATGTACAGTACTGCATCTTGGTTTTCTGTGGGTGCTTAGTGCTAATGATAAAACTCAGGTCCCCATGAAAGGAAAGGACTTTACCAACAGAGCCACCCCTCCCCCCAGCCCTAAAGACTGTATGTGTGTGTGTTTGTGCTGGAGGAGACCCTGGAGAGTCTTTTCTCAGGCACCATCTACCTTGAGTTTTGAGACATGGCCTCTACCTCCTTATCAAGCAGGCTAGGTCAGCTGGACAGTGAGATCCAGGGCCTATCTGCCTCTGGTTCGACTGTGATGGGATTACAAGAAAGAACAAGCTTGGTTTTGTTTAGCCATGTTTTGTTTAACATGGGTTCTGGGATCTAACTCAGGGGCCTCATGCTCACAAGTGAAGCTGAAACTTTCAAAAACCAATATTGCAAGAAATGTGAAAGAAAGCCTGCCAAGCAGAAGTAAAATTACATCAGTTGTAGATTCACATCTACTCAAAGAAATACAGGACCAGGTTTCCTGGTATAAATATATTTCAGAGCTATATGACAGTTTTAAGTAAAACCACAAATAATGCATTGGGCTTATAAAATTGGTGGCATATCAAATTTTATAGTTACATAATAGTAACAAAAGACTGGGTGAGAAGAAAAAATACAATACTGTAATAGTCTTATACTAATATATATAGAGAGAAGATATGATTGTCTTATTAATAATGATAAAGTAAACACTATAGTAATCACCAAATTATACAACAAAGAATTTTAGCCAGCAAGTCAACAAAGGTGACAAAATAAAAATGTAAAAATGTTTGAATAATTGAAAGGAAGAATAAAATAAAGGAAAAAGGAACAAAGAGAAAATATGACAAACAAAAAACAATCAACATCGGGGGGGGGGTACACACACCTTGAATCCTAGCACTTGGGAGGCAGAGACAGGTGGGCTCTGTGAGTTCAAGGCCAGCCTGGTCTACAGAGAGAGTTCCAAGACAGCCAGGACTACATAGAGAAACCCAACCGGTTGATACTCAGATTAAATATAAGTAGTCTAAATACCCAAGGTAAAAGACAGAGACCATCAGACTAAATATTTTTTTTAAAAAAACATCTTTTGTCTATAAATGCCAACAAGACATAAATAACTGCAACAGTGAAAAGATAATGAGATTAAAATCAAAAGTATTAAAATATATATTATATTAACATAAAATAAGAGGAAGTGTGTGTGGGGGGGACTAGAAAAA
>NC_034590.1:166828491-166842082 GCF_900095145.1 Mus pahari
TGTGTGTGTGTGTGTGTGTGTGTGAGAGAGAGAGAGAGAGAGAGAGAGAGAGAGAGAGAGAGAGAGAGAGAGAGCGATTGAGTGATTCAGGGCTTATACTGGGTTGAATGTGAATGTACTGGGAGAGTAATTACCCTGCATGCAAAGCCCTGAGGTTGATTCCCAGCGATACAGAAAGGAAAGGAAAGGAAAGGAAAGGAATTTTGGAAAGCGTCTGGGAACAGCCTGGGGTAAATAGCTCCTCAGTTCACTGTGAAAAGCTGTTTCCTCCAAAGGGATGGTGCCTGTTTCCCCTTCTGACCTGCAGTATTATGGACCGAAGCACAAACAGGGGCCCTTGGAGGAATTGGGGTGCTTGGGGGAATGAACCTCATCTGCTCTCTGAGCAGAGCCCAAGGTCCTCTGCTCCTAGCCGCCTACAGATGTTACGAAAAGCTTCCAGGGGGTCTCTAGGCCAAGTGCACAAGTGGGCACCTCACCCTGTGGAATAAAGTTGAGCAACGTGAGGTGATGGCTGAACTCCCTAGACCCCCACCTCAAGGTTTTCTGGGATCCATGTCTTGCGGAAGTTGCAATGGGTCTAACTGACAGTAGCTCTTCCCTGTCAAAGCTGTGCAGCTCACAAGGATTCAGATGTCAACTTCCTGTGGGAGGAGCTACCCACAGGAGTAAAGTTGTTACTCTGGGATGCCAGAAGGCAAGCACAGGTCTCAGTCCTTAGGCCACTCTGAGGCAGAACTTGCTCTAAAGCCAAATAGGTGTCGGTGTCGGTGCGGGCCTTGTGGAAATGTGGGCTTGGCTGTGCCCAGTCCAAGTTCACAACCTCAGTGTGTGTGAAAGTGCTTCGGAATTCTTTGGTGGGCTGTCTGGCAGCAGGCTGCTCTGTAACTATGACGATAATGGATATGGACATAGGTTCCATAGAACGGTGACGAGGGGAACGGATTTTAGGACGGACATGGAGGTGAGAGCAGAAGCACGACTTTGGACTTGGGTTTGGGTTCCTTGTGCCCTCTTTCCATTCCGTGTCTTCTCTGTCCTGTTGTGTTCTCTGCCGCAGATCCGTGCGCATGTGCCGAGAAGCTTCTAACTTCATTCCGGTTCTGGTTTGAACAAGGTTGCCTTAACAAAGGACCTGGCATCACACTGGGTCTGATTTTAAAAACTAAATAAAAAGACAACAAAATTAACCCATTTAATCTGCATGTGAGAGAGAAAAAAGGCTAGTTGTTTAGATGGTCACTCTGGGAATGCCTTCGCCGGCAGGAACAACTTCACACACAACACCGACCACAAAGGAAGTTAAGACTTGTTTTCTGTCTTCAAAATACCCTTGTGTACCTTTATGAGAGCAAGAAAGCAACTACACAGAAAATATTTCCCAGACATACAGATGATCTTCATGTATATAGACCATGAAAAGAATTCTTACCTGCTATGGTGGTGTTTACCCTTAATCCCAGCACTCAAGAGATAGAGGCAGGTGGATCTCTGTGAATCCAAGGCCATCTTGGTCTGCACAGCAAGTTCTGGGTTAGCCAGGATTACATAGAGAGACCCTGTGTCAAAAAACAAAGGTATTTGGGCTGGAGAGGTGGCTCAGAGGTTAAGAACACTTGATGACCTGGGCTTGTTTCCCAGTGCCATACCAGCCTGCAACTCCAGGTCCAAGAGAGTCAATACCTTCAGCCCTGCACACATAAAATAATCTTTTTGACAAGAAAGGACTTCTTATGACTCAATAAGAAAAGTAACTCACTTCATTACGTTTCTTTGTTTATGTGCATGCATATGTGTGTGCGTCAGGCTCAAGTGTGGAGGTCAGAGGACAGCAGTCACATTCAGTTCTCTCCTGTGAATCCAGAGATGAAACTCAAATAACCAGGCTTTGTTGTAAGCAACTTTACCTGCTAAGTCATTGTCACTGTCCCAACACAACCCATTTTTAAAATCGAGGAAAGGATTTGAGCCGACGACGTCTCACTAGGGGAGCTCTAGGGACCAGAAGAAGGACGTTCAGCACTCAGGGTTCAGGAAGGACACCATGAGGCGGCAAGTGATCATGCCAGGTGAGAAGTACTGACTCAGAGAGACAAGTAACATATCATCTCTCTATGCAAGGTCTAGACTTAAATAATACAGAATACAGAATTGTTGTTTTGTTTTTCTAGACAGGTATAACTGTTTGTCCTGGAGCTCACTCCATAGACCAGGCCAAGCGCTGTGATTAAAGGTGTGTACCACCATTGTTGTGTGTGCACCTGCGAGAGTGAACATACACAAACACGCACACATACACACATGTAACATTAAATCAGCAGGAGACTATTTAAGGGAAGGAACAGGGCCAGGAAAAGGAGGAACGGGACAAGTAATAAAGGGTGATTATGGGCTAAGGACAATGACAGGTAGATGAAAAGGTCATGAAAGCCATTACTCACAGATTAAAATTACATAAACTAAGAGACTCACTGGGTAAAGATACTCTTGCAAAGCCTGAGTTCAATCCCTGGGACCCACGTGGAGGAAGAAAAGAACTGACTCTGGCAGGCCACCGATCTCCATGTGTGTCTCATGGTGTGCATGTCTAAACACACACACAAACACACACACACACACACACACACACACACACTTAAAAAATAAGTGTAAGGGAAACATTAACAAAAATATCATTTAGAAACAGTGAAGAGTTGAGAATGTGCCACAGTTAGAGTGTTTACCTGGGGATCATAAAGCCCTGGGTTCACATGACCCCCCACCCCCCCAGCATCGCATAAAACTAGGTATGGAGGTCCAAGCAATGGGGAAGTAGAGGCAGGAGAATTAGACGTAAATTGTTATCCTTGACCCCATGAGAGCCTGTCTCAAAAAATAAAACAAAACAAAAACTGAAGTCCCAACTTGCCTTAAAGAATCATAAGTCATACATATGCAAAGTGTGGCTTTTGTTTCTGTCTTATTATTTTAGAGAGATGGTGTCTTGCTATGTAGTTCAGGGCTTTGAACCTGCCTCAACCTTCTGAATGCTGGCACCTACTGCCCCACTCGACCTAAAGTAGGAGATTTAAAATACAAATCTAGAGATTTGATACAATGTAAACCTTGCTTCATTCTTTTCAAAGGGGTCCTTGTTCTCTCCCTAAAAGTAGCAACTTCAGAAGAGAAGCCAGGAGCAATCACCTACACAGGACCCTAGAACTGGAACTGGCTTCTTCCTTTAGGACTCAGACTCCCGCACTTCCCTTGTGGCTGGAGGCAAAGTAATGCTCACAAGAGCTCCTGCTGCTTGGTGGCCTCCCTTGGAAAGCTGGGGCCGGGGCTGGGGTGTGGCCGGGGTGTGGCAGGCGTTTCTCATTGGGACTGTTAGTGCTTGCTGAAGGCCTGAGCCTTGTCCAATGACTAGTCAACTGAGGGGGACTCTTGGGGACTTTGGAAAGCAGCACTCTGTTCTAACTGGGTGGGAGGGACTTAGCTGGAGGGACAGAGAAGGGAGGTTGGCTGGAGACACCCTCTGAGGGAGGGGCTGCTCCTCCCCTGAAATTCTGCTATTTAAAGGAATCCTATCAGGTCCTTGCAGCAAAAGGCCTGCTTATCTTTGGAGGACCATAGCCTCATTCAGGGCAAGCTAGATTTTCCTTGTAGGAAGCTGCAGCCTTTAAACTAAGTCACCCAGATGGAGAGGAACAGGGTGAGGATCTAGGCTTCCCAGGTGCCAGGACTTAGGTAGTCCTGGCATTCCAGGCCCTCTGGAGAGTCCAGGAAGGGAAAAGGGAAACCACCCTAGGAAAAGCCACAGCCAGTGGTCAAGGCTATTAATTTTACATGCTCATTGCCTGAGTCATAACAACACTGGCTCGTAGATACTGCACCTTCACTTTATTGATGAGGAAGGAGTCAGATGATTTATGGATGGGCCCAAGGTCACAAGGGGAAGCCAAGATTTCAACAGTGCTACTGAGGCCCCTTCTGAAGAGTACGGTCCCTCAGCAGGAGTGGTGGGGTCGTGTTGAAAAAAAACTTCTCCAGGCCATTCTGCTGTAGTCTTCCACACCCAACCAGCGAGGAAGGAGTGTTGGTGAGCCCCTTATGGATAGAAAATGAATTACTGAGCTGATTATGCTGATGAGTTGTGAAGTAGAGAGAGGGGAATCAGGACTTGGGGCCTTATGGATGGTAACATTGAGGCAGTCAGGGCTTCATCAGACCCTGTCTCAAATGTGAAAGATTTATCAGCTTCTTCCCTACTAATTGCCTCACCTGGTACCATGTAGACCCAAAGGGGGTCTCAATGGCATGTGGCAATCTCTGCCAAGGCCTCCAGCCAGGTAGAACACTAGCGGAAAGGAAAGGAGGGAGGTTAATGAGATGGAGGCTAAAGAGATCACATTTCTCCAGGAAGCTTCCAGGGAGAGCAGCACAGAGCATAGCCCAGGCTTGTCTCAACCATACCCTGCAGTTGAGGTAGTTCTTGAACTCCCGATCTCCTGCTTCTGTTTCTTTGGGATTATGATCATAGGCGTGTACCACCATGTCCAGCTTATGTGGTGCTGGGAATCCAACCCAGGGCCTCATGCATGCCCGGCAAACATTCTGCCCATGATCAATGTACCCAGCTCTGCATGCCTTATGATCACCAAAAGAAGAGAGTTGCTACTGGCAACTGTGATAGAGATTTCAGATGCTGCTCAATATCAGGTAATGCACAGGATGACTGTCAACTCCTCCACCGAGACCTCCTGTCCCCAAGGCTGACAGTGCAGAGAAACTTTAGTGTGTAATACATAGCAATATTTTGGGGTGAAGCAGGGATATGCTGGAAAGAGAACCTTGGGCATGCCAGAAGAGGGATAGTTTGGGGTGAACGCCTCTCAAGACAACATTAACTACTGCAAAACACAACCCAGGTTGGATCGCTGTAAAATAATTGATTTCTCTTTTTATTGCAATCTTTTTATTTATTTATTTACTTATTTATCTATGTTTTTAAAGATGTATCTTGTGTGTATGAATGGTTTAAATGCATTTGTTTGTATGCCACATGTGTACCTGGTGCCTGCAGAAACCAGAAGAGGGCATTGGATCCACGGAGATTGAAGTTACAAACAATTGAGTTATCAGGTGAATGTCAGACACTAAACTGGGTCCTCTGCAAGAGCAGCCTGTGCTTTTAATCGTCGAGCCATCTCTCCACATAAATCATGAGGGTGATTCTTTTGTTGACTTGACCAGGTTTCAGTAGCAAAGCAGAAGTATTCTATGGATTAGAAAACTTGAATTCCAACTCTTGGCCTAGCCATGTAGCAGCTACAGAATACCTGAATCTCTTAGAATCTCAATTTCCTTACCTGTAAAATGGGGTTGAGTGTATTTGTTCTCTGCCTCTGTTGGCCCCTTCTAGGAACTCCATTTTTGCTTTGGACACAGGTCTCCAGTAACAGGTCTGGGCGGAATTAAACACTTAATTGTTACTTTGTTTCTTTTCTTCTAGCTTGTGAGGCTGGGGATAGAACCCATGTATCTTCAGCAGGTGCTAGTCTATGTCTGATCCTATCTTTGTTGTTTATTTTTAAATTAAAAGAATAAAAGGGAATTTTCTGTCATTTTGTCATGTTTGTGTCTCCTGTGCCTGTGCCTGGTGGTGGTGGTGGTGGTGGTGGTGGTGTGTGTGTGTGTGTGTGTGTGTGTGTGTGTGTGTGTGATTAGAGACACTCAGTTTGGCTCTCTGGGAATCTTTAAGGAATAATGATTAATGCCTTCGCGCCTTCTCTGGGTATTTACAGTGTGCCCTCAGGCTATGAAAAAGCCGCGTTTGCTCATGATGACAGTCAACTGGAAGCTTTGTCAGCACTGAACCTTGTGCTGCAGGCTGCTGTCTACAGTGAGATCCAAAGTCACTCTGGACCCTGGGACTCACTTCACTTTCCTCTTCTCTCTCAGCCAAAAGAATGTTTCATTAGAAACATGATCCACACACGTCCTGAATGGACAGAAATAATCGGGATTTTACAATAGGGAAGGTTGTTGATTTTGACCCACACTTCGGTGCTTAAACCCACAGGGTTTCAGCCTTACTCTGAACACATAGAGGGTCAATGGTGCATGAATTCCTAGGGGGTTGAAGCCTTGGACCTTCACAATCTGAGCCTGCGAGTCTCTTAGGATGCAGTAGCTCTTTCATCCCATGATGCTCTTGGCCACAGGCAGGTGTGTCAGCCCACACCTAGATAAATTACAAGGGAACAATGGTATGGTCTTCTGAAATTTCACCTTCTGTGTCTCTAGACACACGTAAACTACCTTACAAGACTGGCTCAGTTTAAAGGTGCCCCCATTTTATTTTTTATTTTTTGGTGAAAGTTGCTTTGGTCTGTAAGACACTTTTAAACATGGCACTACTTCTGAGTAGGCAAAGATACTCTGTGACACAGGATGGGGTCAGTGAAGCTTCATTGTTGTTGTTTTGTTTTTTGTTTTTTAAATAGGGGAAATGGAAAAGAAAACCCACAGAAGCTGGGGAGATGGCTTTATCTGTAAATTATCTGCTGTGCAAGCATGAGGACCAGAGTTTCAATCCCCAGCACCCATATAAAAATCGGGGCTTGTTATCCCAGTGCAGGTGATATGGAGAAGGTACAGGGATCCCTAAAGCTTTCTCAAAAGCCAGTCCAGACTTGTTAGCAAGTTATAGACCAATGTGACTAACATAGACCTGCCTCAAAAACCAAACCAACCAACCAAACAAACAAACCAACAACAACAACAAGCCCAAGGAGGATGGAGACTAGGAAGAACACTTGAGGATGACCTTTGACCTCCCTGTAATACTCCTGCATCCATTTGAGCACATACCCAACTCACACAAAGAAAACGAAAACAAAGCATTGTTATTTTCATATGTTAAACACTCAAGCAATTATTCTGCAAGATCAACTTCCAGGGAACTTTTTTCGACTTTCCCTTTCCTTTTTCTCCTTGCTCAGAAACATTTAGACCTACCCTATGGCAATGGCTGCGAGGAAGGCTCTGCCCGGTATGTCAAGGAAGCACAAATAACTCCGTACAAAAGCAGCCTGGCTCCTGTAGCCTGCCATTAGGGTAAGTATCTCTTAAGAAAGTTCTTATGCAGACTTGGCTTCAGGCGATAAAACGTCACGGCCGTGTAACTGTAGCAAGCGAGATTTCTAGGGAGCAAATTAGTGCACAGGCGTCTTCTAGCGATGGCAAGAAAGGAATTATATGCCACCCCAAAATAAAGCAAGTTATGCAGTAAATGTTTCATTTATTGGCCTTACTGTATTACTGTTAGGGTTAAAAGACTTCTTGTCCATAAAACGCGTCTCTTGCCAGAGCACTGGCATCTTTTGGAAACTTCTCTCCTCACAGGTGTCTATAGCCATCACGATCGGCTTATGAATGTGGCTGATACAACCCCTAACAATTATGTGTCCCCACTAGCCCTTAGGTCATGGGCACTGTCACCCCTTTATTAACTTACTGGCTTTTTAGCTGAAGCAAGGTGATGGGGTCAGGTGCTTTGGAGAAGGGTGGAAGACAAGCCAGGACACAGGACTTTCTGTGGCTCCAAGTGGAACCGTGAAGACCTGGAGAAGAGAGTTCACCTGTCTGCTGTGTCCTGCTTGCAATTCCTCCTGTCAGAGCTGAAAACCCCTGGGTCTCTTTGAAGATTCTTTAAACATTTAATATTTATTTGTGTGCACGTGCATGTGTGTGTGTGCTGGTACTCTTGTGACATGATGCATGTGTGGAAGTCAGAGGCCAAATCATGGGAGTTGATTTCTCTATGCAACCTGAGGGTTCTGGAGTTTGAACTCAGCTGTCAGGCTTGGCTAATCTATTCTATCATCTATCCACCCAACTACCCATCCACCCACCTACCCTCTGTCTGTCTGTCTCTCTCTCTCTCTCTCATAGGTAAGGTCTCATGTATCTCACTCAGACTGACCTCAACTCACTATTTAGCACAACACGACCTTAGAACTTTGGGTCTTTCACTGCCCCCTCGTACCCCTGAACATTGGGATTACAGGCATAAACCTTCACTTCTGATTGATGCAGTGACAAGGGTCGAACCTAGGCCTCCCTGTGGGCTAGGCAAGCACTCTACCAACTGAGCTACACCCAAGCCCAGGTGTTGGTTCTTGTGTTGGCTAAGGGAGAGGCCTTCTTTTCCTTGAACATCCAAATGAATGCTCATCACACACAGGACAGAAAGCAAACAGAAAAATCTCTCAGTGGAACTAGGACTTTGGCTTTTAAACATTCCCCCATTTTATAGCTTTCTTATGTTTTCAGTCGCTTTTTTCCCCCCTTCCCTCAGTCAGCACACTCTCTGCTAAGATAAGTCTAACTCGGTGACAGATCATCCATCTTGGAGGCTGGATCTGTAAAGGGAAATCACACAAGAACAGAAACAAAAGCAAACACATACGTGAGCACACAGGCACATACACACAAATGCTTATACAAAAGTGCATGTGCACACACACATGCATATGCATGCACACAAGTGCACGTGCACACACACACAAACTCATATGCCTACACACAAGTGCACATGCACATGTCTCGTGAATGTCTCACGCTGATGTCAAGTGTACTTGAATAGACTCTTGCCTAGGATTGGAGGAGCTGAGTGTTGCCGCCATCATAGAGTCCCTGCTTCCAGAAGAATATTTTTGTATTCCCAAAGGCAAAGCCAGCCTCTTAGCCCGGCTGATCTTCTTTGTTGGGGTGCTGTGAATCTTTGGTAATGACTCCAGTGTTGGAGAAAACTATAGACCTATGGGCTATTTTGAATATTAAAAAGCACACCCAGAAAATATTCACACATCCCTCCCTCCCCGCCAGGTGGTTCAGGACAGAGGCTGCCGTAGGTTACATGGCTTATGGTCAACCTACTATTCCAGTTCCTGTATTTCAGTGACCACACCTCCACCACTTCCCAGTGCCTAGAGGGTGATTGACATACCAGCAGCCATCTTTCCACACTCACAGTTAGGAGCCACACCCCACTCCCAGGCAACCTATGTACTTACTTATTTATGAAGACATTCTTCCTATGCAAACCTGGCTGTTCTATCATTCACTCTGTACACCAAGCTTCTGCTTCCTGAGGGCTAAGATCACAGACTTGAGTCATGGCTGGCTAGCTTGGTCACCTACATTTTAAGGCAATGCATAGATTGCCATCATTAACACAGACCCACTATGAGAGAGTCAATGGAAGAGAGGCCATAAGCAAGACCAAGAAGTCAGAGGCAGGGGTAAAGAGGAGCGAGTGAGGCTGCAGGACAGGGAGGGGCCCCAAGAGGTGAGAGAGCAGCCTCTCCATCCATTTTGCCCATTCCCACATGCAAAGACAAGGGTGTCTAAATGCCTTGCAAGGTCCAAGCCCACATCAGGACCAGTCTGGCGTCTCTCTTGCATCTTTAGCATCTCTGCTTAGCCTTCTTTGGTCAGAATTCAGTCATTTAAATTGAGTCATCAGGGCATAAAGAGAAGGAACTTGAACACTTGGACATGAGTTGACTGGTGTTTAAAAAGTTCTTGCCAAATCTATAAACTGCAGGTCTACGCGGTGGGCCAATCTGACTTTTTGTTGTATAGATATAAAATCTTGCTTCCTGCAGTGGCATTCCTTGCCCTCTCTTCTTCCCCTATCCATCTGAGTATCACCCCAGGCCACAACAGGGACTAGAAGTCAGTGAGAACTTTCTGCTTTCTCTCCCCAGGCCTTTTTATAGCACCAAACAATGAAATTAAATGTGGCATATAGGCTGTCAAGGAATAACTTTTAGTTGCTTAATTAAGTTGGAGATTTAAGGGAAGATTCCAAAGTTCCCTTTGAATGAGAAAATAGGGCTAGGTCAAACTAGATGATGGCATTGGTCACTAACAAGAGCCCTTAGCATCCTGTTTGCACACGATAAAACACAGTATGTTCATAACGATGCTTTAACAATTTTGATTTAGTATATTTGTAAGTTTTTAATCATACAACCAGAAGACCCTATTATTCAACTTGATTAAGATCAGGGTTAGAGTAAAATACAAACAGAATCCCAACCCATCCTGTAGGACAAAGAATTGGTTATAAAACAGTTACTATAAAAGTGCTCTCATTTATGTCAACAAGCCCCCGAAACAGGCCTTGGCATAGTCTATACTGTACAGAGACCAACTTGGGTACAAGATGTCTTCAGGTGGCAATTAGCAAATGTGTAAAGCTGCCAGCTTGATCACACACCTAGCCAAACAGCTAGATGTTGGGCTAGATGTGTAATCTAAAGGCATCCAGTGGGGAGGCCCAGGAAGGGGATTGCTCAGTCATCTGTACACGGATTCAGGATTGGGCTGCATTTCATGCTCCGTGTTTTTACTTGGTGTCTTGAAATATTCCCCTTTCTGTCTCTGCTCTCCCTCTTAGACACTGCGCTGTCTTATTTATTTATGAAGTCTGAAGGTTAGTCCTACCTGCTGAGACTAATTAGCCCTCCGCTTTGTGTCCCATGCATGCCGTCCGATGAAATGTACACATTTGTTTTGCTTTTTTTTTTCTTTCCAGGCTCTTTCTCTCTCCCTCCACTTCTGGTTTTCTGATGAATATGAAAGTTGGAAGGTGGGATGGTGATTCTCACCCGCCTTCCCCACCCCATCCTTATTTTGTCTGCATCTTCCCCTTTAGTGTGCAAATGTGCTTGGGATTTTTTTTTTTCTCCAGTGCAGGGAAATTCGTTGGCCTTGTGAATCTCAGGATCTTGTTTTCAGTTGTCTTCTTTCTGAGGCCTTAGCCTGTAGAACAGTTTTGTTGAAACCCCAAATTCTCTAAATATTACACAATAAATTGGTTACTTTTGGACATCTACAACAGATGAGCTTATTAAAGGGGAGGGTGGGTTAATTTAATACGTTTTGGACCCCAGAATAACTTCACACCTAATGGCAGTTGCCAGTCCCCATTGACTCATTATTTCTTTCTGATTTCTTTTTTCTTTGCTTCCTCTTGCCCGTTGGACACCCCAGTCCACTTCTCATTGGTTAACTGCTAGGAAAAGGCTCTCTGAGTCTACCCTGCCGAAACATGGTTTGGGGATCCCACCTTTCTCCTTTAACATAATTTTCTTCACCATCTCATAGCAAATCGGTTTGCTCTCACTGGAGCCTAATAACCAACAAACACCCGCCTCAACTCCTAGGCTGCCCACCTCTTCCCCAAGGGCTTCTGGGCCAGCTTTGGTGACTTTCTCCTGTCAGGGCCCTCAGCATCTAGAGCCTTAGGGCATTTCATCTCAGTCCCCTTTGGAGAAAAACTCCAGCTCCACTCATCCCCAGGGCTTGGTGAACTTTCACTTTTATTTTCCCTGGAGCTGTTAACGCCCAAACATTTCACCTCCAAAGTCGAAAAGGACTTGGATCCTACATCACTTCCTACTTCTAACGTCAGTTTAAAAAAAAAAACTTTACATTTTCCTTAAGGATATTTTTAATACCCCAGACAATTTGTTTTCTTGGATAAAACGCCTTCTTGGCATATTTAACCTAGTGGGACTTTACATTGAGTGACATGATTCACTGTCGTTAAACAAGCAAAGGGAGGGGAGCCCAGCCTCTATGCTTCCCCTGGTTCTCTCAGAGCAAGAGAGGTAAGCCTTCTTTTGGACTAGTCTTGTCTTTTCCCGCCCTAGTGCGGCCGACTTCATGGGGGACTTAACCACTGACCACCTCGTCCTTGTGTCCCATAGTCCTCCCCTCCTGGACCCCATCTTCAGGACTTCTGGCTAACACTTTTTCTGGGCCTCTCCCCATCCCCGCCCCCCAAGTGGGCTTTCCTTCCGCCTTCCCCGGCTCAGATTCCGGACTGGGTTGCCACCCCTTTCCCCTCCTCTCCCGGTCCGCATTGTCTTTCGGAACCCGCCCCCTCCAGGAGCGAGGCCCGCACCGTCCGGGCGCCCGGCTCGCACGCAGCGCACAGGCCGCACCCCGCGCGCCTCCCGCGGCCCCGGCCCGCCCCGTTCCCTCTCCCGGCGCCCAAAGGATCATTGTTGGCCGCCCCCGCCCCGCCCACCCCGGCTGTTTATTTATGCACACGTCACCGGGGAGGCCCCGCCCCCTGGCATCTCATTAAGGCGAGTGTGTTCCTCTCGCCCTGTCAATAATCTCCGCTCCCAGACTACTCCGTTCCTCCGGATTTCGATCCCCCTTTTTCTATCTGTCAATCAGCGCCGCCTTTGAACTGAAAAGCTCAGTCTAACTTCAACTCACTCAAATCCGAGCGGCACGAGCTCCTTCGGTGTCTTCGGCTTCCCCCCCCCTTTGCTCTTATATCTGACTTCTTCTTGTTGTTGTTGTTGTTTTTTTTTTCCCCCCCTTTTTTATTTATTATTTTTTGCACATTGATCGGATCCTTGGGAACGAGAGAAAAAAAGAAACCCAAACTCACGCGTGCAGAAGATCTCCCCCTTCCCCTCCCCTCCTCCCTCTTTTCCCCTCCCCAGGAGAGAAAGACCCCAAAGCAGGAAAAAAGTTAACCTTGGACTCGTCTTTTTCTTGCAGTATTTTTTTTGGGGGGGGGACTCGCGAAACTTTTTTTTTTTTTTTTTTTTTTTGCTTTTCTTCCTCCTTCATTTTTCTTCCAAAATTGCTGCTGGTGGGTGAAAAATGCCGCAGCTGAACGGCGGTGGAGGAGATGACCTAGGCGCTAACGACGAGCTGATCTCCTTCAAAGACGAAGGCGAGCAGGAGGAGAAGAACTCGGAAAACTCCTCGGCGGAGAGGGATTTAGCCGATGTCAAGTCCTCGCTGGTCAATGAATCAGAGACGAATCAAAACAGCTCCTCCGATTCCGAGGTAGGAAGAGCCCCTCGGGCTGGCGGGTGGCTCCAGCCGGTTCCCGGGCCGGGAGAGCGGGGCTGGAAGGCGAGGCGAGGCGGGTCGGGCTTGCGGGCGGCGCGGTCGGTGGCCCGGGCTGCTGGCTGCGAAAACTTGTAACCGTGTTTTTCTGCACCCCTTTCTCCGCCGACCCTCCCTCCCCGCACCCCCTCGGCGCGGCTATCGCCCCTTCGCCCTCCCCACCTCGCCCCTCCGGGAAGGCGGAAAGACGGCCTCCGCCTCGCTCCGAAAGTTTCCGAGATAAATCCCGGGAAAGTTTGGAAGAAGGTGAGTGCGCCCCGCGCGCCCCCAAAACCGCGCGATTGCGTTCCCCCTCCCCGGGGTCGGCCTGGCGGGTGCCCTCGCCCCACTCCCCACCCACCCTACCCGAGTTCCCGCGCCGGCCGGGCCCCGGGGACGCGCGCGGGCCCTCGGGAGGACACTTGCTAAAAAGTTTCTCCCGCTCTCTCCCGCGCCGCGCGGCCGCCGCCGTCCCCTCCGCCGCCCCGCCATGTTAGCGGCCAAGAGGCAAGATGGAGGGCTCTTTAAGGGGCCACCGTATCCCGGCTACCCCTTCATCATGATCCCCGACCTGACGAGCCCCTACCTCCCCAACGGATCGCTCTCGCCCACCGCCCGAACCGTAAGTGCCACCGCGCTCCCCGCCCTGCCCGCCTGCCGGCCCCGCATGCCCTGCCCC
>NC_034590.1:166842200-166865111 GCF_900095145.1 Mus pahari
CTTTTTCTCTGCCTTTTGTGGACTGGGTTTGTTTGCGCTTCGCCATGTTCTGGCTTTTCTTGTGCTTGCCTCACGATTCGGGGAGCCTTTTTTTTTTTCTTCTTTAGGCAGGGCTCTGTTGGGGTGCCAATCTGAACTTTTAATTTTTCTTTCTCTTTTCTTTTTTCTTTTCTTTTTTTTTTTTTTTGAAGCTCTGATTTCCCCCTCCCCCCTCTTGCTGGTGGTGTTTGTTTCTTGTCCCTGGGAAGAGGACTGTGTGGCTCTTTCTTCTCCCTCTCTTCCTTCCCTCTTCTGCGCGTCTTGGGCTTTCCCCAGTTTAACCCCTTGTCTGCTGGCTGGGAGGCCCGGCTGGGCCGCGCGGGTTCCCGGTGCCTTTGGCTCCAGAAGCCGTGGTGCTGAGCGCGCAGTCTTCGGCCCTGCGGAAGCGCCCGGCTCTGGCCCCAGCCAGTCATTTTAGCTTTCTAGTGGCGATCTCAGGCTCGAGGGCCTCTTGGCCCCTTCTTCCAAGGGAAGGTCACACTTGCCAGGCTTGGTCCCCTTGCAGGCCCCGGGGGCCCTGGGCGTGCTTTTTCTCTGCACACCGGGCAGGGCTTGGGTGCCCCCACGCTGCTAGCTGCGAGCCGTGCGTGGTGGGGAGGACCGTGTGGCCGGGCTTCTGGATTTGTGTGTAGTCAGGATGGCCTGTTGAGTGGACTTTTGGGTCAAGGGAAATTTGGTGCTTTCGGATGGGGTGTGGAGGCCTTCTTTTCCCTGACCAGCTCACTGTGGGCCCCTGGGGCGGAGGCAGAGGCTAGGGTGAGCGCTTTCAAGGAGGTGTAGGAGGTTTGGGGATGCCTCCCTTTCTGGGGATCGGCCACCCAACTTTGGGGAGCCCAGGGCAGCGCGGGGTGCCAGGCTCCCCGGGCGCTCCCTGCGGCGTACCTCCGGCACTCACCGTAGACATTTGTTCCTGCTCGTCCCCTCCCCCGGGGCCTCTGCCCTCTTCCCTCACACTGTCCCCTGCCTCCTCCCTTTCTCCCTAAAAAGCCTGGATTGCGAAGCTCTAGACACACAAGGCGCGTTAGTACCCGTTAGTACCCGGCTTCCCTGGGTTGTCACTTTGCACCTCTGGCCGCAGTCCCTACCTCGTGTTTACATACACTCGTTTTGTTTTTCTTTTTTCGCTTATTCAAGGTGGCAATCTGAAATAATATGCTCACTACTGAGCAGTGCTGGGCTTGGATCAGTCAGATCTACAAGTGTTTTTAAGCATTAAAATATTAACTATCAGGTTTGACTTGTTCCCCCCCCCCCCGCTCTGGTAGAATAGCAAAAGCACGCTAGACTGGTATTTTTCTTTCTTTCTTTCTTTTTTTAATGTCTAGGAAGGAAACAATCACACCCCCTCCCCAGCGCCCGTGCCTTCCGTGGAAGCCGGGACAGAGGTACAGTCCGACCTCGTCCAGTAGGGCCCGCGCTTTCCGGAGGCTGCTAGCAGCCTCCGAAGCAGCGCCTGGTGTTTTTCTTGGTAGCTGGTGGGATCTTAACGAATCGGCCGCGTTAGCAAACTGGACCCAGCAACATTCCAAAGTAATCCTGGGAGTCTCCTTTTCCCCTCCGCCCCTTCCTTCTAGAACGCAGACCTCCTTCGCCTTATTTTAAAATCCACTTAGCCACCCGAAAGGCCACCTGAATATTGAGCTTTGATGGCAGGCTTGTTGGCTTTCTTGACCCTTTTCAAACTGCATGTCCGTGACCGCTGGCGATCTTGCCACACCACAACTCCAAACTCACACAGTTATGTTGTGCTGTAATTAGGAAACAGGGAAATTGTTAAAGGCAAATAAATGATTTCCCGGTGAGACAAGGAAGGTTCCCAACCTAAGGCCCCTTTGTGGGCTTTGTAGAAAGAGACAGCGTCTAGTTATTTTAATTGTGGACGTAGCGGGTGGCCCTGTGCTGTGACATCAGATTGACTCTGAGAAAGCATTTCTGAAACCCAGTAGGCTGTTATGTTGGTATTTGCGTGTCAAACATCAGCAGACATCTTTGTGCACGCTGCTTCGTCTTACTCTTTTCTTTCCCTTACCTGGTTAAGCTGTGTGCTCCGAAATTGAGGTTATTTGTTTAGGCTGCTGAGGGAAAGGCTTGGCAAGGAGCTGAGAGGCGGGTGTCTGTCCCTCTAGAAGCCTTCTGACGCTAGGGCCAGCTTGCAATTCCAGCCCGGGGTGGAACCTACAGGCAAGCCAGCGGTCCCAGGTCTGAAATTCTCAGGGCTTCATAGGGTCTGGTTTTGACTGTGAGTTGTAAAGACAAATTAGGGGTAAGCTCATTCATTCTCTTCCGTTCCTGGTGCTTTTAGCCGCTTTCTGTGACTTATGAACAGGACTGGCTAAGACTCTTCGAAATCCTGGTTTCTGCTTTTCTGCTTAAGAATGTAAAGAATTAAGAAGTATCATGAAATCGGCTTTTGATGAATAATACATCATCTCTAGAACAATCTTTTAATTGCTGAAGAAGCTGTAAAAGCTTGATAGTAATGATTTTTACTTTAGAAGGACATAGATTTCCTCAGAACATTAATTTATAATCTTTGATACATTAATAGAAATGGCTTATGAAGAGGATACTTTCAGATAGAAAAATACATTAAGGAGAAGAAGTCTAGTCAAGCGGATGGGAAGGGTTGGAAGTGCCAATATTAGGGCTTTGCTCACGTTTGTGTTCCAGAGTACAGAAGTTGACAGGAGGGGTAGTTTTACTTTTATTATTTTTTTTTTCCCCTTCTAGCATGCAAGAAGGACACAGGGCTGCAGCGGTAGGCACTGCGATGTGATGCGCGTGAGAGAGTTCGTTTTAAGGGTGCTCTCTACAGCTTCATCCACCCAAGGTTGTTTGCTTTTGGATGGCGCTGCTTGCTACCTAGGTTGAGCAGATAAGTGAGCAGCATCTTGAATTCATTTCTGAACTTGGAATGGAGCAGGAAACCAAGAGGGAGCCTATTCATCGAGGAGGTTTTATTTAGCCTGGCAACTTCTTTTTTTTTTTTTTTTGGTTTGGGGGGGGGGGGGGGGAGGATGTTTTCGCCTCACTCAAACAACATAATCCTTCCTGACACAAAAGATTGAGACCCTGGTGTGTGAAGGGTTAATGTTGGACCTTCCCTGTTGTCTTCCCACCCCCTACCTTCACCCCTGATTGTTTTGACAACACTTCAAAGTGTGACATTCCAAGCCCCTCCATAACAATGTAATATTACAGTCATTACACAGGTCATTACATTTTAAATAGAGAACAATAAAATGCTTATCGCCTTGAAGAAGAACAGGTGCTCCCAGCCTTCCTTAGTATTTATGCTAATTGTTTTCCTCTCCTTCAGAAATATTTATGGCAGACATGTTTAGATTTTAATCTCTGCACCAAGCCTTCTGTGCTAATCTTCATAAGTTAGGGTTTAATGTCTGGCCTCAGCCTTCAGCCAGTAAGTCATATTTTAATGATTATAAATTTAATATACTAGTGTCTTGCTGTTTGTGGATGTTATGGCTTCCTGAGGCCCTAGAAACAAATGTAGCATTTGGGAGTCTAAAAGGGCTCATCTAGGAAAATCGGTCTGGGGGACTTTGCTCCTGCTTTGGGGACGCCAGCTTTGACAGTTGTGCTCTACCTTAGATGTCTAAAAGATTTTGAGAACAACCATGTTGGTTCTTGTTTGGGGTTTTCCACCCCAGTTTTCCTTTTTCTGAGAGGGCTTGCCTTTGGAGTTGCTGCTGGCCGTTGGCTACCTTTCTGTT
Source organism: Mus pahari (assembly GCF_900095145.1). Classification (NCBI taxonomy): domain Eukaryota; kingdom Metazoa; phylum Chordata; class Mammalia; order Rodentia; family Muridae; genus Mus; species Mus pahari. Next base: position 166,845,974 of record NC_034590.1, read on the forward strand.
CCTTAGCAAGCTGTGGAAAAGTTACAGGAAGGTTTCCGGAGTAACCCCAAGAATTCTGCTCTCTGTTAGTGGCAAAGGAGGGCTGCAATTCTACAGGACATTAAACAGGGGAGTGGGGGTTACTCTAGAGAAAGTGCTAGAGGACTGATACTCAATGCTTATACCAGAAGCTGTGCTTTTCAAGATTAGGGTAGAAGTCTTTTTAAGCTCTGAGCACTGAGCACCTTCTCAGGTCCCACAAGGTGTTCAGGTACACATAGAAAGTGCTCAGGCCTCCCTCACACAGGCACAGTGGGCCAAGGAGAGGGCTTCTGAAGATCTTGTCGGATGTTACTCAACAGGGACTCCCGAATCACGCTAAAATGCACTGCAGAGAAAGGACAGCTGCAAATTTTTGTGTGGATGCGTGTTTAGGACCGTGACTAAAAACTCCCGAGGACCTTTCCCCCAGCTGTCTGGGAGTTATGTGGAAGTTGGTTTATTGGCAGTTAAGTATGGGACAACCTGAATTTAGCAGATGCTTTCTCCTGCACAGGAAGTAGATGACATTGTATTGGGGGCAGGGAGGAGACTAGACAGGAGTGATTTACTCCCTTAAAAAAATAATCGCAGACTTGCCAAGTAAGTAAGCTTTCAAGGAGGTGGCTGTCAGCCTTTTAGTCTTGGTGGGAGGAGAATTTGGTGATATTTTTGACCACATTTATAACATCGCCGACACATTTCAACATTTTTGCAAAGGAGGACTGACCAAGATTCTCCACAGTTTTGTTTTGGAGTGTGTGTGTGTGTGTGTGTGTGTGTGTGTAAGTTTATTAAGGAAGTAGATATTGGCAACCATGTAAGTAAATCTTCAACTCAGATTTATAATTCAGCATGTTTGTGAAGGAAATGGTTAATTTTACAACCAAAGACAAACTTGCACCTCAACAGGCCTGCTGGGAAAAAAAAAAAAAAAAAAAAAGTGCCCCAGTCCTTTGCTGGCAAGCTCCCGGAGTAATAAATCCACGGGCTTTATTTGCAGCCCAAAACACTTATGAATGTTAAGATATTTGACGCCACGTTACCCTTATGATATTCAAGGTCCGCAGACATTGGCAGTGGCTCAGATTTCTCTCACTAATTATAAGCAATGCGATGGGGGGGGTGCGTCGCAAAAGCTGCCCCCCCCCAATCCTCTACCCCACACCTCTGCAGTCCCAGTTGACTGAGACAGGCATCCCCTTCTCTTGGCAGCGGACCTGCTCATTCCTCTAGGCTATTGTTACACACATTTATAAAGAGAACTCTGAGGGATGGGGATTCAGGGGGCTCCACTCTAATGCCCCTTTCAAAAGCAAAACTGCTTGGGGTGTTTGCATCTTTCTCCTTTTCTTCTGGTTCCTCCCAGCCCCCGCCTTTCCTAATCCCCCCTCTCTTTTCCTTGAGACCACTTTGCCTATATTGTGCATATTTCCCACAATACTTAAAGAAACCTGATATGGGAGAATGTACTTTAAAAGATGCTCCACTGAGCTAGAGGAAGAACCTTCCACAGTGCTGTAGTTAGTGTGGAGGCTTAAGGAGAGGTGAGGCACAGGGAAGGAAGAGAATTTAATGGACAAGCAGCAAAGCAAAACAAAAACCAGGCTCATGGTGAGGTAACTGCATTGAGGCCAGAGGTGGGGGGGGGGCACACAATGACCTGTGGCAGTTGTATCTAGCCAGAGGTACGGAAGAAATGTTTGAAAGTATTAGAGGAGGTCCCTTCCACCAGGAATGACTTATCAGGAAGGACAGGAGGACGGACAGGAGGACGGCAAGAGGGGCCCTTAAACCTGTCCGGCTTTGCTCTGGAGCTAGAGACTACTGTAGCCCTGACTTTACGCACGGTGTTCTCTATCTGGTTACCAATGTTTCCTATCAGCTTCTCACCAAGCACCTAGAGGTTTGGAGTCTGGCCGGAGCATGATCTGAGGTCCAGACCCAGCTGTGTGAGAGAGAGGTTTTAACTTAGTTTGAAAGATTGGTTTGTTTTGGTTAACATTTGGCAAAGTGGGCCACATTGGGCTGTTGGTGCTGCTTCTGTCCCCCCCCCCCCGCCGTGTGTGTGTGTGTGTGTGTGTGTGTGTGTGTGTGTGTGTTGGGGTGAGAAGTGAGTGGACTGTTGAGAGACACAAGGCAAGCCATGGCTCTACCATTTCTAGGCAAATACTTTTCCTCCAATCCAACCCAAACTTAAAGACTCTGGCTGAAAGGTTTTATTTTCTAATCAATGGAATGCAGAAACTTACTAGCCCTTAGGGATATGTGAATCCCTTAACAGCTCATTACAAAGACTGGGCTGTGGGATCTTTGAAGGGGTTATCAGGCACCGTGTTCTTCACTTTTCCCAGGACACGTTTTTCTTCCTTAGGCACATCTGATTTTGTGTGGGTAATTCAGCCTGTTAGATGAAGTGGCCCTAGACAGTTCAGGCTGCAGTGTATGTGTGTGTGTGGGGGGGGGCTGGGGAGGAACACAGCTATTAGTAATAAATATCAGCTCTGAAGGAGTTAACAGTGGCCTGCCAAAGTTTGGCATCATGAAAATAAATGCGAAGCCTGCTAGGCATTAGCAGGGCCCGGCACATTTACAGAGCTTAATTAGTACGAACTGTAATTGTTCATGGTCTGCCAGAAGAAGTAATAGTCAGGAAAGCGGAGTCCCTCTCTTGCAGTCTCCAGTTTAAAACCGATAAATCACTTGCATATTTGTGTAGTGATTCAAATGGAGCTCAGACCTCTCCCATCCCAACATGTGGTAAATTGTAAAGTCAATGAATTGCAGATGTAGGCTACAGTGAGATCCTCTAAGAAAATGCACAATGAATGGGAAAGAGTGATGCTATAAATATTTACTGAAAAGATAGCTAGGTTCCCCCCCCCCCCCGTGCTGGGCCAATTATGATGCACTAAATATATTAGTAAAAATGCTGGAAAAATTGCAGGGAGGATCCGTGTGCGTCTTGGGGGTGGGTTTGTTTGTTTTTAGGAAGTGAAATAAGAGGCACTGTGTTATTGTCACATCAGTCTTATGGAGGAATCGCTATGGCATACATACCCAGGGAAAGACACGTGAAGTTCACATTAATGCAAATGAATTCGTTATGAGTTGTAACTCTGGGACTGCTAAGTGGAGTAATGACTGCGCATCGTTCCGAGGGTGTTCTGTAGCAAGTGTTAATGAAAACTGCTGCGTTAAGAACATGCCTCAGCACTTCAGCCCACGTGGCCCCCGTGTGCTAGAAATGGGCTTTAGCTTCACTCCCAGACGAAGAACTTTAATTATGTTTTGATGTTTAAAGAACACCAGCTCGTCTCCTCCTCAAAAACCAACCCAGAGAAAGCTACAGCCATCGGCAGCGAGCTCAACCTCAGCCTCTCTCTGTCAGGGATTGTAGCTCAAGCAGGGAAAAAAAATAAAATAAAATAAAATAAAATAAAATAAAATGAAGGGGGCATCCCCCAGTAGAGATGCAGAGAAAACTTTCTTGAAGCCATTCTCCCGACCCCTCCCCTTTCTTCTTTTTAGAGGATTCTGGTCTCAGGCAAAGTTGCAAGTCAATACTTTTTCCCCCCAATGTGAGTAGGTGGATGTGCGTGGAAGCTGTAAAAGCTAACGATCCAGCTCTGACTCATAGCTCATGGTTTCAGGTTGACGAAAAGGAAAAGAAGAAGAGAAAGAAATTAATGAGGGTGAATAGACATTAGATGGAACGGTGAGACACTGAGCGGTGCTGCTCTCCAGTCTGGGGGCATCCCTTGTGTGGCATGTGCTTTTCTGGTGGAATATGAAGAAGCCAAGAGGCGATGGCTTTGTTAGGCAGTGGTTTTAGGAACGCTGCAAAGACTCTCTGGATCTTCACAGGGATTGTAAACCCAGGATTCTACCAAGTGTCCCGGTTTGGACCTCCTCCTGAAGTTGGTGGCTTACCTGGCACTTCTTCAGCAGGCAGTATCAGTATGGTGGAAGTAACCCCAAATCCTGGGCAAGGGTCTGTTTCCCACTGAATGAAAAAGGCTGTCCATATGGGATTGGGGCTGTGATAGGGTAGGGTGCATTTGTGTGGCATGGAAATGATCTGTTTTTGCAGCCTCAGTTACCCTAAAGGAATGAGGACATAAGACAGCGTCTCAGATATACTTGGAGGGAAAAAACCATTCAGTTGTAGTGATGTGGAAATTAGATTTGAAGTAAGAGCATAGAAGGAAATCAGGCCAAGACCCAAGAGAAGTCAAGCCACTTAGGAAATGGATCTGATATATGTATATGAGTGTGTGTGCATGTGTGTGTGTGTGTGTGTGTGTGTGTGTGTGCGCACGCTCACATGTGTGCAATCAGACAGATATGAGAAAGCCAGGTGATTCATAAGACTGAAAAAATAAGTACAGGCTCCACCTCATTCCTTTAGTGAAGTGAACTGGCATAGTGGCTGCTCTTCTTCCCATTTGGGAGTCTGTTGTTTTGTTTGTGGCTTGGCGCATGAGAGCCCTGTGGTTGACAAAGGCTGTTTCCCCTTCTGTCCGTCGGTATCTCTGATTTTCAGGATCTGCAGCATCAAATTTAGAGTCAGTGGCCATGATAAAGGCAGAGGAGAGGGGACAGGGTAATAAGGGAAGCTCTTAGTCAGAGTGCTGCAAGCCTACGCCTAAGACTGCGGAGTCTTCCTGACTCTTCCGCACAAGTGGGGACCTGGGTGCTTCCTTAGCGAGGGAAGGTGTCATTTTGTGGGGTTCCCTTGGAGGAAAGAAATGAACAGAGGACCCCCGGAATCTGTTGGCTCCCTGGACTCTCCAAGGGGAGAGGCCATTGTCCCAGACATAAGGTCCACCCACCTAGAGAAGTCACAGTGATGTGATGAGGAGGTGACTTGGAGCCTTCCAGGTGACCTGTGCAGACATGGTAAACATAGAGCACCAGCTTTTTAATTTCAGAAATAAATAAGCCATTTTGTCCTGGGCTCTTGTCTCTACACACCCTTTCAAAACACGGGCCTAAGCATGCTTTGTTTTCTCTGTCCTCTTAGTAGGCGTGGGAGGCAGAGGCAGGCTAACAAGAGACTAGTACGATTTGGAGTGCCAAGTTTGTATTGAGCATCTGTATTTTATCCTTAAGAAGCTGGACAGTAAACAAGAGGACGTCTTCACGTTTTATAGGGAAGGCAAAAAGCTGTTAAAGTGCGTGTTTCAGAAAAGGGTTTTAGAGAAAAGAGGAGTTAGAAACCCCAAAGAGAAACAAGAGCAGTTGGGTATTTCTGTTGCTGGAGGTACTGCAGGCTCCAAAGTCTCCGTAGCACAGTGGTTGGTTGCTGGGAGAGATCTTATTTAGATTCTGAGGGAGCCTTCTGCACAGGCTGGGGCTGTGAGTGGGTAAGAGGATTTCTGTGTTGCTGGATACCCTGAGGAAGTTACATTGTTTGGAGGTTTTAAAATGGGGTGAGGGTGTATGTATGCCTACATGGGTCTCTCTGTGCAGGCATGTATAACTGGAGGTAAACTGACTTGGTCCTTGATGCAGGTCTCCCTCCTAGTGTCTTTAGAAACTTCTGTCTATGCATGCATATATGTACAGCTTTACTATCTTAATTGCAGCATTCACTGCAGGCTCATTGGTGCTGTATGGGAAGGCGATGAATGCAAGCATTAAAAACAGAGCTGGACAAGTGAAAATTGCATTTGGCATAGCCACAGTTTCATTAATTTATTCATAAGACGATGACTAAAATGAAATTATTTTCCACGGCATATCCGCAGTTATCAGGTGTCCATTCAATTTTAATTGACAATATAAGATTCCTGTGGTTACCCTGAGTACAGATTGCCTGGGGCTCTGCAGGGTTTGTGGGAAGAGAGGCTTGGACAAGTTTCCATTAAGCTCTGAATTGGGCAATTGGAAAAGAAGAGAATAAAACTGTTGAAAGGAAGGACCAAGTTGTTACTGTGGCCTGCTCTGCTGAGGAGAGAGAACCTCCTCTCAGACAAGAGCTGTTTTTTTTCGCCAGGAATTCCAAACTCGCAAAGAGACCTGTCCACCACACAAAAGTTGTTTTAACATGATGGAAAATTGTCACAGTAGTGAGTGAAATCCTGACTGGGGTGGGTGGGTGAGTGGGGGGTGGGGGTGGGGACAAAGGGTTCAGACACATCTTTCTTTTTCAGCCAATCACTTTGGCTTCTTGGATGTGTGGGGGCCTATTGCATGGAGACAGTATCAGTTTACTTTGTCCATATTAACTTGAACAAGGGGAGTCTCTGCTTTGACATGTATAGAGATTATTATTATTTTTGCCCATTTTAGTTTGTCTTCTTTTAATTTTGGTGAACATGTTTTGCTACATAAAACATACATTGTTTTTTTATTTGGGGGGGGGGGGAACTGTTGTGATCCTTTTCAAGTTCATTGTGTCCAAAAAAATGGGTGTGGGTTTTGGACTGTGCTGTTACAGTGTTACATTCTAGTTCAGACTTTATGGGAATCATTTCCCTTTTCAAAAGAGGAGCCAGATCCTATTGAATGACTTTCTTTCCAGGGAACAAGATGACATTAATTGAGTTTAAAACTCTCCTGCAATCCCAAAGGCTCTTGAAACTCAGAAGGGCTCTGGTAACTTAATTCTGAAGCACTAGTGGTTATAGTTTGTGCTGATGGAGATGATAAGGTAGATGTTCATCCAAGTGTTTGGAGAAGGTACCCCTGAATTGCCTGCTGCTGGGGTAGTGTAGGAAGGGATATCTCTTGGTCATCTGCTGAGACCCTGCACCTCCCCCCCCCCCTTGTCATTTATAAAATGTCTCAATGGATGGAGCTTGTATTCCCTAAGGTTAACTTGTATCATTTGGGAGGAGGGGGATTTGAGGAGGAGTCTTGGTAATTGTGTGGGAGTCGTTCACAGCGGAGGTGCGTGTGGCTGCAGAGGGGAAGACCCAGGTGAAAACCTTGGCCCCAGAAGTAAGCAGAGAGTTACTGAGAGGCGTCCTTCACTACCTACCTTGGGCTGTTGAACAATGCTTGGCTCTCTCTGTGGGGGAAGTGTAGATTACTAGAGTGTAGGTTGTGGAGATGTCTTAGGATCTGACAGCTTAGTCATGGTGAAAGAATGCATAAGGTACTGGGTGGCCCCTGAATTCCATGGACACATTTGTTTTCCCAGAAATAGATTTGTGTCTGAGAGCCAGCATTCAGTTGTTAGAGATGGAGGGGGCGGGGCTTGTACTTGATCGCTGCTAGTGGCTTCTCACAGCCTTCTCTGCCTTCACTCTTGCCTATGTGTCGCCTACTGTCGACTTTTGCAACACCCTGTTAAGTTTCTCCAGCCTCTGCTCAGCACCCAATGGCTTCCTTTGCGTCTTTATGGGCTTCAGTCTCTGCTTTCCTTGTCACTGATTCTTGTTCCTGCCCCTCCGCCTCCCCTTCGCTTACTGAATGGGTGTTAAAACAAAACAAAACAAACAACCAAAACAAAACAAAATAAAACAAAACCCCAAACCCAAAGCAACAGTTTAGATTTGTGTGATCATCTTATCTGTGATAATGAAGGTCCACAGGTCTTGAGTGAATGCCGAGGCTACACTTCAGTCTAGGGAGGTTTGTCTGCTAGTCATGAAGTGCTTAAGATGCTTTCTTGTAGTTTGTGACATGAGCAGAACGCTTTGATTTGGTTTTTTCCTACAGCTCCATTTTCAATCCGGCAGCACTCATTACTCTGCGTACAAAACGATTGAACACCAGATTGCAATTCAGGTAGGAGGCCAAGAGATTCTGAAGCTTGAATCACCAATGTGTAGGTCTCTTGTGTCTTTTTATTCTATGCCTCCCCCTACCCAGTTGATGTTGATGATGATGATGGTGATGACAATGATAGTAATGATGATGGTGATGACAATGATAGTAATGATAATGGTGATGATGCTAATGATGATGCTAATGATGAGGGTGATGATATTAATGATGATGGTGATGGCAATGGTGATGATGGTGGTATTGATGATAATGATGGTGGTACCGTCATTGTAGAGATGTGACAGCAGCGATGGTGGTGGTTTGAATTATTGAGGGAGGGTGGGAAGTGAAGAAGAACAGAAGAAATGTTCCTAAAATGATTTAGAGATATGAAAAGAGAGATGAATCTGTGTTGCTTAAGACTATCTCAATCAGGCGTCATGGGTGCGCAGACCCCAGGTTGGTTATGGTTACTGTCTTTTGCTAAAGGAAGGACCTTGAGTTGGTAGTGACAGGGGTTGATGGAATGTGAAAGGAAAGGGCAAGAGAGGGAGCTGGGCAGGTGAGAGCCAGGGAGAGCTGCTTCCCATGGATCAGCATCATGGTGAGTGGTGAGCAGTGAGCAGTGCTAAGAACACCACTCCTGACCGGATCACCCAGAAATGTTGGTTTCTCTTGGGCCTCTTGACATTGGACACTGGAAGCCTTGGCGGGGAAGGCGGCAGATCCCAGCTTCTGATGAGTGTCCTGTTTCCTGTGCACGTGATGCTTTCATTCTTCTAAATCCAAAGGCTAAACAAATCACAGACTAATATAGATGTGGGCTGAACAGAAGTCAGCGGAGAGCAGCGGAGAGACTAACTCACTCTAGTCTGCTGGCCTGGCTTTGCCACGAGGGTGTGTCTCGTGGTGTCCCCCACATTTGACTGTTCTGTGTTAACCCCTGGCAAGGAGGCTTCTGAGAACCTTGGCTGTGGTGTGGAGGGCTGTGGTCTGCCCTCGGCTCCTCTAAGTTGCTCTCGGCTTGGTCTTTTTGGGAAGCCTTTGCAGGCTACTTGTGTTAGTGTGTTTGTGCATGCCTATGTGCAGGGGAGTGTGGGCACACGTGCATCTGCACATATGTGCAAGTAGACATGAATAAGTAGCATGTATGTACACGTGTGTTTAGGGTACACACAAATACATGTGTGTAGATGGGAGTGTGTGCACATGTGTGGTCTTCTGCTTCCCGCCTACCATATTGTATCTTCTTAGCTTTGCCATTCCAGATCGGCCATTGAAATGGCCGTCTGCCCCAGGTGAGCGGGATTACCCCTCCAGCGAGCAGCACGAGTCAACAGGCCTTTCAAAAATCTGGTTGGTTCTAGTCATTTTGATTTTGTTTCAAGTCTATAGTAACTGGGCTTAAAACTATTTATGTTAGCGCTGTGCTTGGGTTAGGGCATGGGTTTCTGTGTGCACACATCTGGCTTTTACCCCTTCGTGCTCAGATATTTTCAAAACTGGTGTGTGTGTGTGTGTGTGTGTGTGTGTGTGTGTAGAGCATGAAGCTCCAGTTCTTTCTGGCATACTTCCTGTTGGAGGCCGTTTCCTTTTAAGGCTCACTAAGTCTTGTTTTTAGAAAACAGTTTAGACTTAAAGCTTGGTTAGAGAGCGAGTCCAAACCCCAACTCTGGATGAATGCGCTGATAATCACAGTGTCCCCGGGCCTAGGCGGCTGACTCCAGCACAGGAGGGCTGGGAAATCTTGTTGCCTGGGGTGTGGGAATTGTTGAGGCTGAATAGGACAGTGATCCTTATCTTGGTGTGGAAGGGCTGGCTGGGGCCATGTCACTGGGAGACCAGCCCAAGACCAGCCCAGCTGTTGAATCTTTACACCCGGCGCTGAAGTGCCCCTTGTTTGGAGACGCAGTTCGTCTTTCTCCAAACCACCTGGCACGATGCGGGCCATGTGAAGCCCTTTCTCAGGAGGAAGATGGAGTAAATTACAGAGCTTATTGTTTGTAGGACTGAAACCACCCCTGTTCCTCCATGAACAGGTAGTATTGTTCTTCTCTGCTTCTATTTGCTAAGGCCTGATGCCCATGTGGGCAAACAGAGGGACATTTTATTGGAGCACCAGCAGTACGCTTTCAAAAGTGTCCATTCTCCCTCAGTGTCTGCTGGACCAGCACAAGGCCAAGCCAAATGGCAGCTAGCTGTAGTTTTAGTGTGATCATCAAAGGATAAATGGCCAAAAGCAAAACAAAAGAAGCAGAGGGAAGAAGAAAAGGCAGCTCAGACAGAATAAGATTGTTCTTAGAGTTCTCTGGACATTTCAGCCTGGGTGGGGTGAGGGGAGAGGCGGGGCAGCCCCTCCCGGTGCCCAGAAAACCGACCTGGCCTTCTCTGCCTTCTGCCACCCAAAGCTGAAAACCGGCATGGTGTTGGGGCGGCAGTTTCTTCCCTGGAAACTTAAGGCTGGACGAACCTTAATAAATACTGTATTTCAGCAGGAGCTGAGTTTGCTGCTTTCCTGAGCTCCGTCCTAAAATAACCTGGTAGTATGACACCGGGCATCACATGAGGTTTATTCTCCCCCCCCACCCCCATCTTAGCATTTGGCTAACTTCACCGTGGGTGTGAATGGCCTCGGAGCGACTCTATAGATACACCGTCCCTCCCCTAGTGCCAGTTGCAGAGATGGGACCCTTCCCACACTTTTGATCCTGTCTCTTAGCCCTCCTTGGTTCTGAAAAAGACAAGGACAGCAAGACTGGCTGAGAACACCGAATACCTGGGCTAAAAAATAAAGGGGCTCAAAATATATACCACGTGGTTATTATTAGTAATGATAATAAGTTATTTAAATGTGTTGCTTCGGGTATGTGTGTGTGTGTTGGTAATGGAACATAAGCCCTCCTGTATGCCAAGTGTGAGCCTGTTCCCCGAGCTGCACTCTAGACCACTGGCCTTTTGAAAGTGTCACTGAAGCACAGCACAGTCCACAGGTAGTAAGGAAGGGGATGGACTTACAGATGTGTGAGCATCCCAGAGGCCTCACATCAGTGCGCAGATGGGGCTTGTGTGTATTTTAAGCTTTTGAGGAGTCTGATTAACTTAGCATTACTTTGCTTTGAGAGCATCTTGAGATGAAGGGAAAAAGCATGACAGTGTTTCAATAAAACTTTATTTATAAATACAAACGCTGGCTGTATTTGGCCCCTGGGCTAGAGTTTACCAGCCTCTGATGAAATACTCTGAAATCTCCCTTGTTCCTCCCTCCTCCCGGTGTTGTGGCTTCTTCCTCCCCAGCCTGAAACTGAAATCCCAAGAGTGGATTCCTTTAGCCAGTTTTTGTTTGTCTGTCTTCCTTGGCTTCATGTGAATAGAATCATGCAGTATATATTCTCTGTGTTGTTGGCTCCTTGGTTGCTTCCAGCTTCACCCTGGTTAAAGTACAGGACTTTAGTGGGTTTTGTACATCTTTTGAAGGGTTGTTGTGTCTGCGTATTGTCTTACACTAGCAGATACACTTAGGGGTGCCGTATAGGCTGCTTTGTGCCCATTCTTTTATAGGTTGCTCACAGATTTTATAGATCTGCTCACGGATTGTTGAGTGTCATCTTTGTAATGTACATCTCAGCTGCTTGTTGTGTGGAGAGGAGGTGTTGTATGTGAGGAGGTAGCAATAAAGGCTCTACATGCGATCAAATGCTACCTGTAGTTCCTCCCATCTGTAGGGTTGGTCTCTCATGCAGGGGTTTGTCTTCCTTCCTAGCTCTTAGGAATTCCTCCACCATCTCTGTTAGAAGGTGAGGAAGACCCGTGCTGATTCACAAGGAGGGACCCTAACTGCAAAGCCACAGCCGCCTCCTGGGGATGGCCTGCAGGTGGTTGTGCACACAGTTAGGCATCCCTGCAGCCTCCCCGGAGGGACTTCTTCCCACATTCCTATCTGGGTCATTATCACAGCCTCTAAGAGTAGTTCTGTAATCAAGGCCGAGACCTACAGAGGCTGTTTGCCTGGATTCTCTGAAGAGCTACTTGAAAACCAATTAAGCTTTGTTTTAAGAGTATTTTGGCCAAAGGTTGATGTTTTAACGCGTAGTCAGATGTGATTTAGGGGAAAAAGCTCTACACGCAACAAAAACAAACTGTGTAGACCTTTTGTGGTTGTTTTTCTCTGGAGACGTGAAGTGGTTTCTGTGTGTGTGTGTGTGTGTGTGTGTGTGTGTACGCTCGTGCGTGTGGTCATGGACAACTAGGAGAGGATCCAGGAGAAATGGACCTTTTTATTTGTTTGCACAGCTGAGCGGTGGAGACTTTGCAATGACTTTTGCTTTGCTTTCCCTCTTATTCTTAAGCTTGCAAGGTCTCATGTGAGCTTCCCAAAGCTACACCTCGTCCTACACCTGTCTACAGGGGCTCAGTGGAGCCCTCGGGTCTTCCTTCCAGGACTTGGTTACCTTTTGGAGTCAAAGCAAGAAGGATGGAAAGCTTTCCCACTATCACTCTTTATCTTGGGTGTGAATGTGGTGTCTTGTCCCACAGGCGTGTGAGGTACCAGGGCTGGAACTCCTCATTCTGCCCGCAAGATGAAGTTGGCTAGAAATTAGTTCTGGAAGATTTGTTCAGAAGTGAAGAGTGTGGTGGAACGGGTGTGAGGGTTCCTGGTTTTCCTCTGGGCATTCTGAAGTTGGCCTCTGTTGTTCTTAAAATGTCCTCTTACTCATCCCCTTGAGTGGCCTTTCATTTCATATGGATGTGCCGAGTTGAGCTAAGTGGAAAGAGTTCCTAGAAATCAGTCTGTTTGAGCTACAAAATATTATTATTATTATTATTATTATTATTATTTAAAATGTTTATGCAGTGTGTCATGTAGCTCAGGTTGGCCTAAGTGTCCAGTGCTCCTGTTTCAATTTCCTGAGGGTGTGCACACCATGCCTGGCCTCCAGACTCAGTGTCTGGTGTTGGCACTTGCTTGGGTGTGACGGTGCACATTCACTCTCCACAGAGGGGTGGACAGGAGTCGGTGTGCCTGTGTGCAAGCGGGCTGGAGAGGCGTTCTCACTTGACGTACTGAAGCCCGTGGGCTGTAGCTCACTCCGTTAGGAGGTTCATTCACTGGAGAGGTATTTGTGAGTAAAACATACAAAAATCCCTTGCTCGGCGCTGCTTTCTGTACTGTTGCAGATACTGTTAAAATTTTCTGTTTCTTTTTACATTGACTCAATGTGCTTTGATATGTGTGTGTGTGTCTATGACCGTGTCCATGTCTATGCACGTGTGTATGTCTATGTCTGTCTCTGTGTGTGTCTATGTCTCTGTGTGTATCAATGTCTCTGTGTGCGTGTGTCTGTGTGTGCTCTGGGCATGGAACTTGGAACTCTGTCATGCTGGTGACAAATGCTTGATGACAAAAGCTGGTGACTTGCTGAGCCAGCCCCAGATACTAGTTTCTAAGCACCACACCTTGTTCTAACTCAGTGGTTCTCAACCTTCCTAACGCTGCGACCCTTTAGTTCAGTTCCTCATGTTGTGCAGACCCCCGGTCATAATATTATTCTTGTTGCCATAATTTTGTCACTGTTAGGAATCATAATGGATGTGTCCAGTTGGGCGAAGGGGAAAGAGTTCCCAGAAATCAGTCCATTTGGGCTACAAACTATTATTATTATTTTAAATTTTAAGACAGCGTGTTTTCCAATGGTCTTAGGCGACCCCTATGAAGGGGTCACTTGATTCTAGAAAGGTCAAGACCCACAGGTTGAGGACCACTGCACTAATGGCTAGACTTCCTGTTCAGTCCAAGAGTCGGTGTCTTCTGCGTCATTGTTATTTGTGCTTTAGTGGGACTCAGACCTGTGTCCCTGCCTGCAGTTCCATCTCTAATCAGATTTCAAGTTGAGAGGGCAGCTTTAGATTCTTCTGAAATCAATCCATTGATTATTTATTGGAAGTTCTGTTGTTTTCTGGTGCCCAGTGGAAACTGAGGGCTGCAGATATCCCCACGGGATATCATTTTCTTCTGTGGGTGAAAGCAGACTGCCCATCTATTTAAGTGAGCTTCTGCCAAGGCCTTTGCCTCTCTGGCTTCTGTGAAGAGGATATTTAGTTCTGAGAGGGTAGCTGGGACAGTATGGTGGTTGGCGTGGGGGTCCGAGGCAACAACAACAACAGTTAATAATAATAATAATAGCTTGTGCTTATTGAGTTCTGGTGCCCTGGGTCAAAGGTTAAGTGCTTTCTCTGGGTTATTCATTGACCTCTGACCAGTGCAGGGAGGGGGACCTGAGCGGCAGAGTTCCTGTTATTATCACCGCTACCCCATTTTGCCAATGAGGAAGTAAACACCTCATGTGTTATTTTTCCCAAGGTCAGTTAGGATTCAAACCCAGGCTAGTGTGGTTGGTGCACTGCTGGCATCGTCTCCTGCTAAGCTGGCTATTGAAAGTCATGTTCAAGGCTAAGGCTGTGGCTGAGAGGCAGAGTGTATACCTGAGGCCTTGAGCTGGATTCTCAGCACTGAAAAGGCTAAACAGAAGGCCTACCTGTTTTCAAAGCTCATGGCTACCACCCAGCTTCCTAGACTATACAGAGAGCCCATGGGGCCTCTGCTACATGCACATCCTGGGCGCTGTTCATTGGAGATTGCTGTTCCTAGTGTGTCCTGAATTTGAGCCACTATCTCCTGGGAACATCTCAGAGCTTAAGAACTGGGATCCTGTCCCAGGCTCATGTTCTGTAGGTCTGGGACGGGTGCCTGCGTTTGTAGTTTTACCATGTTATGAAGCCCTTTTCTGGGTCCAAGGCAGTGGTTCCCAACTCTGGCCTCACACCATAGGTACCTGGGAAGGGCTGAAAACAGGGCCCAGACAATGGCTTAGACACCCAGATTAGCATCCTTTGGGTGTCAGGTCTAGCATTGTTTTGATAATAGCTTCCAGGTGACTTCAGTGAGACATAGTTGAGGCACTCTGGCCTTGACATCCTGGAATTTACTGCAGCTCTTCCTCACTCAGGACAGAGCTGTGTATCGTGTTTAGTCTGTAGTGGTGGAGGACAGGTGCACCAAGCTGCCGCCCACTTTTCTTTTCCATGGGACGGAAGGCTAGTTTGTTTCTTTAAATTTGACTGTCCAACATGGAGAAAAGAAGCTGTCTGCATACAGAGTTCTGCAGGTGGCTAGGGATCTGTTTTCAGAGTGCTCTGCGGACAAGGAGCCCATGATGACCACTCTCTCCTAGGTTAGAACACGAGAGGACATGTGCTGTGGCTTCACAGGCAGGGGACGGCAGAGCCCTGGAGCAGAGGCGTGCAGGACAGCCTCTTGCTTCTCTTCTCACATTGGCAGGTCATGCTGAAGTCCAGGTTTGGATTCTGTTGGTCTGAAGCTGGAAACTAGCCAAAGCTCTTGGAGCAGAGCAAAGGAAGGGTCCTGTGGACAGCCCTGGAAAGTGAGCGACATAGAGAAGCAGACAGCTTTCACTTTTCCAGGGTTCTACACCTTGGTGGGAGCGGGGTAGGGTGAGAATTGAGGGGTGCAGTACAGCTGTAGTTTATGAATGTCTCGTCTGAATGTTAGATTATACATCTCATGTGTGTGCCTAGTTTCTATGGTGCTCAACAGAGGGCACTGGATTCTCTGAAACTGGTGTATGGATGGTTGTGAGCCACAAAGTGGGTGCTGGGAATCCAACCTAGGTCCTCTCCAAGAGCTCCAAGTGCTCTTCACTGCTGAACCCTTTCCCCAGCTCCTATACCTGTCGTTCAAACTCCAAGTTAGTGTCTTGACTTTAAGTCAACAGCAGTTGCCCTACACTGGCCAGATGATATTGTCTGGCTTCACTACGCTTCACTGCCCCATGGCTCTCCATTTGATTGCTCTGTCTGTGTCACGGCCCTGAACTTCTTCACTTGGCCTGCCCCATTGTGCCGCATCGAGAGACAGGCTTGTATGGGCCTTGAGAGGATGTCTCAGCGTGCAGGCACAGCTCTAGCTCCGCACCAGAAAGTGAAAACTCCTGTCAGCTGTCCGAGTGTCCCCACCATATGGGCCACACAATGAGTGCATAAGAGAGAAAGTTTATGTTTCGTTTTATGATATTTACACTTTTTAAATAAAGTCCTTGACAATTTCGGGCGCTGTTTAGCTGAGCGCCGAACTTTCTAAATGGGTTAGAGCTGGCATTTACAGCCTTATCAAGCCTGGCTCTTTATTTGTTTCTGGTGTTCTGTTGGGACAGCTGGTATCGAGTCCTAATCAAGCAGATAAATGACTGCTGTTTCTTTTTTTCCTCCTTGGCTGGCTTATCATGCTGGCAGCAGAGTTATCCCAGAGGGAGGGTCCTACCCAAACCATAACTTGGCAGTAAATTTAGTGCTTAATCAGATTGCAAAAGAAAGTTTCAAAGTAGCTGCATGCACCATGTAACTTATTATAGAAGGAAACATTAGAATCAAAGGTGTGTGGGCTCTTTGAAGCATCCTCACAAAAACCTTGGTTTTGAAGCATGTATTTAGGAAAGCATCCCTTCACCAGTTTCCATGCAGGCAGGGGGCCGGGCTGCAAACCTTCTTGCCTTTGCTATTGGATGGAAGCGGGGTGAGTGACAGGTAGGGTGGGGCTGCTTGGCGCAGAATCTGTCAGCCTCGGGACCGGTGGTATTTTGACCCAGGTGGTGGAGGAAACTATCTGTATTACCATCTCTGCAGAAGCATGACAACTAAAAGTACTCCCAGAAAGGACCTGGTGCTCCTCCGGGGGGGTCAGAGTCACCTCTGGCAGGGAATCTCTTCTAGTTTAAAGAGTGTGTCTGCCTACTGATGCGGTCATGGCCTCGCCCCCTCTGCCGTTGCATTTTAAAGGAACAGGAGACTAAGTGGGGACCGTGAGGGTGGGGTGTCATAGATAGTCTGGGGTTGAGCCTCAGGTGTGCCAAGCTTCCCTCTCCTGCTCTGTGAAGTGGGGTAATGGTGGCACCGGAGGTGGTTTCCTGGGGTGGTTGAGAGGCTGAATAGGGCACGGTTTGGCATGGGCTGGGCAGTGCATCGGTGCATAGGAGGGTACTTGCTGAATGCTGGCTGCCATTTTTGCCACAGATGCCCATGAGTCCCGAGTTTGCAGGGCTGGAGTACAGCTCCTCCTGACATGCAGTGTCTCGTCTTTGTTTGCTGTCAGACCCCCCCTCCCAACCCCCTCACCTCTCCCCCCACACCTTCCACCCCCACACCTTCCACATCCACCCATGATGGATTTGATAGCCTTGGGTATCTGCAGTGGGTAACACAGATCTATGAGTCCTGTTTGTTGCTGTTTACATTTGTCTTATGTCACATAAAGGCTCTGCCTCACCTCTGTGATATGCAGGGCCTTCCTAAGGGCTGGGGTTGGGTTTTGCTCCTATTCATATCCTTGTAGTTGGTTGGAGCTGTAGTAGGCGGACAGGAGGCGCGAGGGTTAAATACTTCATGGAATTTGTGAGAAGTTAACTCGGTAGTTAGAGTGCTTGCCTAGCATGCATGGACACTGGGCTCAATCCTAGCGCTGTACCAACCGCCTGTATAAACTGCCTGTAATCTCAGCCCTCAGAAGGCAGAGGTAGGTCATCCTTGGCTACCAAGTGAAATCAGGATCAGCCTGGGCTACATAAGTTCCTGCCACAGACAGACTGGCAAACCAGTAAATCAACCAAATGGACCAAACCATATCTAGCTGAGTGAAAAAGGAAACAACCTGAGTGAGATATATGTGGTAATGCATATCACACATGGGGTCACGCATATCACATATGGGGCAACACATATAACATATGAGGTAATGCACATAACATATGGGGTAGGTCAGTGTGTTTTGGAACTGCTAATGGAGTGTTATTTCAGATTTTTAAATAATAACCCCTTTAGAACTTGGAAAGCCAATAGCAATGTGTTTCTTGACTTCTACTGAATAATTTGAGTAGGGATATTCAACCCCTCTGTCTAGTGGATGGTCTCTCCTGAGTTTTCAAGCTGGATGTTTGATTTCAGCTGTCCTTAGTGCTAATGTGTGTCACCTTCATGGCTGTGGGTTCTGTGCCTTGAATGAGTACCGTGGCTAGGCTGTGTTGTGTTTGATTGGCTTTCAGAACCTGGGGGTTAGCTGGTCATTTAAAAACTCTCTTAACCTTTTCTCCTATGCCTTATGCCACACACAGGCTCTGCCTCACCTCCGTGCCATGCAGGGTCTTCCTTAGGGCTGGGATGGTGTTTTGCTCATATTTCTATCCTCTTGGTTGGTGCTGTAGTAGGCGGACCGGAGTTTCAAGGGTTAAGTACTTCACCGAGTATTAAGACGGTAAGTACTGATGTCCGTGCGGTCATACCACTTCTTAAGGCTTTGACAGCTGCCAGTCATTCGCTCAGAGGGCTTCACTACTGATGGGTGTGTAAGCCACATAACCCAGTCCTTTCCGCTCTTAGGCTCTGTGCCTCTCTGAGCTTTTGAGATTGAGATGGAGCCCTAGAATAAATAAATGACCCTGGTAGAAAGCTGGACAATTTCCAAGACTCGAAGATGGATGTCTGTGGTGGTTTTCCTTCCAAGGGGCACTGGGAGACTCTTCCCACTGCCCTGCAGGGAAGACAGCCCTGTCTCAGTAGTTTCTCAGTTGATCCAGTAAGCATTGCTGATGATTGAAATTGAAGAATCGCCAGGACAATTCATCTTGAGGAGCAGAGAGCATCGGGTGTGAGCCAGGCTGCGGGGAGCAGACATTGACATACGGGCCGTCATCAAACTAATTGTTGTTTGAATTACCTGTTATGATCCGATGACAAATCTGCCTTGCTCCTGTCACTGGAGCAGAAAATGTAGCTTGAATTGGCGTGATGTTAGCAAGTGTAAACTGGACTTCAACAAGATGGATAAACCCAATTATGGGGCAGACCTGTAGAGAGAAAATCCATTTAAATCTCGTAATGTTAAGCAGAGCTGTGTTTAATTCATTTGGACCAATTTGGGGATGATGTATGAGTGTTGGTGAACATTCGTCAAAGGGGTGACCGTGGGCAAAATGTGATGTGCTGGGCTGTGTCCACTCTTGTGAGGCAGCTGCGTGTTGGCCTACACTAATGGTGGGGAAACCCAGAATGACAAAAAGATGTACTCGGGACCTGGGGGAACGGTACTGTGTAAATGAACCAGTAAGGAAAATATCCAAAGCAGAAAGGGGATCTGCTTTTCCTGGATGCTACTGACAGTCCAAGTCACAGAGGACCGGGAGGTTCTGACGTGCTTCCAGCCGGATACCCTTACGGGCTCTTCTGACCTTGTGAGAAGAGACCTAGGAAAGTGTTCTTCCCAGAGAGCAATGGATGAGAGAGAGAGAGGAGAGAGGAGAGAGAGAGAGAGAGAGAGAGAGAGAGAGAGAGGAGAGAG
>NC_034590.1:166865284-166885400 GCF_900095145.1 Mus pahari
AGAGAGAGAGAGAGAGAGAGAGAGAGGAGAGGGAGAGAGAGAGAGAGAGAGGGAGAGAGAGAGAGAGAGAGAGATCTCATGTCAGGAGAGAACAAGCTTATTATATATGTGGTGGAATATTTAATTCTCTATTGGAAAGTTAAAGGGGCATTCTGTTGTGAGAACCGTATATGATGAACGTTTGAAGACACTTGAAAAGTCCTGCTTATTTAACAGCTATTTTGAGTAGCTTGTTTTAAACAGCTATTGGATGATAGGTGCTTTACTAATTATGTAAATGAAAGCATTGAACCAAGGGAGGGGCTCTCTCAGCCAGACACCTGAGCTTCTGAGGACATAGAGTAAGGACCTATAGCAGTTTCCATGCGGTGGTCACCCCGTCTTGCCCATCTTGGGTACTTGTTTAATTGTATGACTATGGACTGATTTGATTTACTTTCCATTATTTTAAAGTTTCATTGTTAAGTTTTTCTTCAATAGCTGTAATAACATCTTATTTATGTGGGCATGTATGTGTGTGTGTTGGCTGGCACACACTCCATGACATGTATGTGTGGGTAAGAGGACAGCTTGTTTGAGTCCATTCTCTCCAGGTGCTGCGTGGGCTGTGGAATGGAACTGAGGTCATTAGTGTTGGTGGTGGGCACCATTACCCACTGAGCCATCTTGCCCTCCCTGCTTCCGCAGGTTTTTTGGAAGTATCTGTCACACATTGAGCGTGTTCCCCTAGGTTTTACGTTACATTGCTGTAACGTAACATTGCTGGCTTCCCAGTGGTGTCCTTGGAAGCCTGCAGCCTCGTTATAATTTGGGAGGGGGGATGAAACCCCACTGGTGGGAGGGGCTTACTTCTCTTTTTCCTTTTTTGTTTTGGGGTTTTTTCTTTTTTCCTTCCGGATTGGATTGGACTTGCAAGCTGCAAGGAGGACTTGGTGTGCCTGGACAGAGGGTCCTGAGGAATGCTTGACTCAGACCTGCTGCCCCCAGAAATCCAGTGGCATGAATGGAGGATTGCCCTGTCATCAGGGCACAGTCTACCTCAGAGCGCATGGCCTATGCTTGGCTTGTTCCTCACAAAGCTTTTGTCCAGAGGCCTATGTAGACTCTTTAGAGAAATTTAAACTACCCACTTCTCCAAAAAGGCCCCCAATATACTCATTCGGCCCTCCATTGGCTGTGCCCCAGGGCAGGCTTCCAAAGAGCTCAGAACCGGAGAACCTAATTCAGATGATAGTATGGTGTGTGTGATTCACCCCCAGTTTGAAGGTGTTTGTCTACACTGGAAACTGCAGTCTGCTTTTACATTCTCTTATATGGAGCTTAACTCTGGCTGTGGAAGTGATTGGCAGATTTATATTCTTGAAGGTGGGCTACAGATGTGAGTTGGGCAGGGGAGTGAGTTACACCTTTCTGGCGACCCAGTAGGGTCAGTGAAGTTGCCTCAGGGTGTGTTCTCTCTCTCTCTCTCTCTCTCTCTCTCTCTCTCTCTCTCTCTCTCTCTTTCTCTCTCTCCTCTCCCTGGCTAACTTCCTGCTTTCTGTGTCGCAGCTAAGCCGAAATCTTCCAGCCACATACAGAGAGGGACCTTTGTCCTTCTGATTAGCTCCCAAGATATAAATACCTATCAGGAAAGAGCTAGGAGTGAAATGGTGACTCGGGAAGCCCACATAGGGCTTTATTGATTTATGGAATGTACAAGACTCAGTTCAGGATTGTTCTTCCAGTCACCAAGTCGTGAACTTGATTCTTATCCTTAAAATCAAAACAACCCCCCCCCCCCAAACCCTTCCTCCTGCTCTCTGGCTGCCTCGTGTTTTTGTTCTGAAGCCAGGCAGCATTCAGTTTTTCACGATTCCTGGAGTAGCTCAAGCTTCTCCACAGTGAAACAAAATCCCTAGAGGAAGCAGCAGTAACAAGCCGCAGTTACACACCCCAGTTACACGCCGCAGTTACACGCCGCAGTTACACACCGCAGTTACACTCCACAGTTACACGCCAATGTATCCAGACTTTATCCCCGCTCCAAAGAGAAAATAAAGAGAGGTTTGGGAAGTGCCCCAAAGCTAATGGCAGGCCAGCCTGCCTGATCACCAGTAGTTCATAGGCACACTATTTTGGTTTGTGTTTTCTTAGAACATGTCATTGCTGTCACAGCTGTGAGTGAAAGCAGACGACAAATGTCACTCTGAGAAAGGCCCAGCGTGTGAGTGTTTGTGGTGAAGGGCTTATTACTCAGCCGGAATCCTCCTCCTTGAGGCTCTGTGATGGGGTGGTCTCCTTCCTTGGGGATGGACTGCCTCCCTACTCTCACCCCCGACTCCCACCTACCCCCCTCCAAAAAAAAAAAAAAAAACAGGAAAAAAGAAAATCTGTTTACATTGGGCTGCTTTTCAGTTGGGTCAAGTTTTCTGGTCAGCCTTCATCAGAAACCTAGTGATCTGATTTTGTCATTTAAAGATTGTTTAGGCATCAAATGACTTACTTTTGTTATGGAGTTGGGGTCCCCACCACCCCACACTGTTGACTGAAGTGACAAAGTCATTCTTGTTGGGTACCTCCTGTCCTCCTCTGGTTTAGAATTTTGCATTCGCTCGCTCGGTGGCTCGCTCGGTGGCTAAGGGAACCTGGCAATGGCTTAAGTGTGACCGAAACCCAGGATCTGACGTGCATCGTGCATACTCAAAACCACAGGCCGCATGCAAAGCAGCGATGGTTTTGATTCCAGGCCTCGCGGCTCTGCTATCGCTACGTTTACCCCGAGGGTGGAGTTTTTTATCTTTTGGTCTGACTTCTGGTTTGTGGTTTCCAGTCACCTCACCGCAGCTCATGAGCCTTGAGTCTGGATGCTGAGGGACTGGGGTGGTCAGGAGACTGCTCTGAATGGCTGATACCCAGGGCAATGGCCCTTGAGGATGGGTGTGGTCTTGGTGTCCCAGGCTCTTCCCTCCGGGGTTTTCAGACCCTCTTTCTGGGCTCTTACATCTCAGGCCTGAGGACTGTGCTAGAAACAGCCAGGCCCTCTTTGCGCCGGGCTCCCTGTTCTGTGTGTTCCCGATTTCCCGCTGCCTCTTTTTCACAGTGTTATGTTTTCCTTATTAACTATTATCCATCTCAGAGTTTTCTGATGGAACAGAGTTGTTTTCTTCATCGCAGTATCAGCATTCCCCACTTTGCCGCTTTCCGATTAGCGTAAAAGCACTATGGTTTACAATGAAGGTTTTTCACTCGCAGTTACGTTGTACTGCTGCTCAGACTGGCTCCATTTTCTTCCCTGTCCTTCCCCATCTGCACTGAACTTCCCTCCTCCTACTTTGCCTTCGTGTGTGTGTGTGTGTGTGTGTGTGTGTGTGTGTGTGTGTATGTACATGTGTGTACACACACACACACACACATATTTTAGGTTCTTTCCTTTCCTCCTCATAATATACTCCTAGTTGCATGCCACAGGTGGTTTTTTTTTTTTTTTTGGTTTAACTTAAAATGATTCCTTTATTATTAGTGTGACTGTGAGTGTGTGTGTGTGTGTAGTGAGACATTTTTTTCACACATGTGTGAGTTCCAGGGATGGAATTCATGTCCTCAGGAAGCACACTCACTTGCTGAGACCATTCTCAGGCTTCTGCCTTTGTGCTTTGAAGATGGAGGCCTCCTGTAGTCCAGGCTGGCCTGGAACTCACTATCTAGTCAAGGGTGACCTTGAACTTCTGATTCTCCTGCTTCCACGAATCAGTCCTGCTGTGGTTACAGACATGTGCCACCAGGCATGTGCTCAACCCCCCCCCCCACACACACATATACACAATCACTCACACATCCACACACACACACACAGCTGGAGTCTGTGTATGAGAGAATGGATGCTTTATTTACTTCTCTGAGTCTGACTTATTTTTGCCTAGGAAGATCTCCAGTCCCATCCCTTCTCTAGACGACGTTGTTTATTCTTGGTCCTGTTTGTGTTGACATAAGGTGAACATTTTAAGTTGGGGCAGTGGCAGAATCGCTCTGTTCTCTGTTGCTACCCTCTCATCTGAGGGAAATGGAGTTAATCAGTGGTCTGTCTGGCCTGTCATGGAGACTTTGGGTCTAGCCTAGTGCCTGACACACGAGGAATGTGGGAGGCTGTCACAGGGTGCCCAACACATGAGGAATGTCCTGAGGTATGGAAACAACGTGTGCCATTCACTGCTTTAGCCGTTTCCAGCTCCCCTCCCCCATCACATGAGCGATCTGGTTTGGAGTCAGTCTTCCTCAAGTGAGTGTGCTAGAGTTTGCTATTTGAGCAGAAGGGAAGAGCCACAGTGCAAGAGACCGTCTGCCATAATTGACCTCCTGGTGGAGCGGGACTGGACAGTCATTTAGCCTCTGATGGGCATGAAGCTGGTGACTGCAGGACGGGAATCTGTGGCCTTCTGGTCATGGTGTCCCTTCCCTGGCTACATTTCTCTTGCTCAGGTCTTCCTTAAAAAGATAAATTTAAAAGCCATTTACTTTCTACTCAGGCTCTTGTTTGTCTGAGTCTTAATGAGTATGTAACAACTCCCTCCTCCCCCTCCTTCTCCTCTTCCTCCCCCCTCCTCTTCCTCTACCTTCTCCCCCTCCTCTTCCCCCCTCCTCCTCTCCCTCCCCCTCTTGCTCCCCTTCCTTCTCCTCTTCCTCCTCCTCCCCTTCCTCTTCCCCCTCTTCCTCTTCTCCCTCCCCCTCTTCCTCCCCCTCTCCCTCCCCCTCTTCCTCCTTCCTCCCTCCTTCCTCCTCCCCCTCCTCCTCCGATTTGATTTACAGATACTCCGTGTATTGGTTACCAGGGATAAGAGATCTGGGGAAACTTGGCACAGATGTTCACCTTTGGGCCCCTGGGCACCATCTCTATGGGATGAAGTGCTGACACCTTTGTGGCTGGGCTTGAGCGCTTAGCACAGGCCAGCTTGCTGGAACTTTCCTGCGGTTTTCTCTGAGTGAGAAATCCATCAGTGGCCAGCCAACTCAGGTCTGTTCACACTCAGACTTGGGTGACAGTGGTGCGGAAAGGAGTGTGCCCAGGATGATTTATGTCACCAGGGCTTAGAGAAATGACATCGATTCTCCCCATTGACTTGAGAGCAGCCATTGCTTCTTTACCATCTCCCGACTCTAGGAGCTTAAAACCTCCCTGTTTGCAGAATGGCAGCGTTAAAACCACAGTGCAGTGGGGGTGTGTCGCTTTCCTTACATTTCTCAGAGGCTCATTTGAAAAGAGGAGGGGTGAAATTCAAGGCCGTCCTAGTCAGTTGGGTTTAATTGCTTTTAATGGCACATATTGTGTGTATGTGTGTTTGCATGCTTGTGTGCATATAAACACACGTATGCTATTGGTATGCTCAGGGGCCAGAGGACACGTGAAGGAGTTGGTTCCCTCCTTCTACACGAGGCTCAGAGACTGAACTGAGTTTGTCAGCATTGGTAGCAAGTACGGTTACCTGCTAAGCCATCCTTCTGTATCCTCTGGATTTTCTGTTCACATTTTCTTCTTGTGTGTGTGTGTGTGTGTGTGTGTGTGTGTGTGTGTGTGTGTGTGTAAAGCAGTAAGGGTGGTTATCCTTCCCAAACCTCCCCAAGGTTATTAATAATAATAATAATAATAGTGGTAATAATAATAATAAATAATAATTGCTTGTCCATGACTTGTTAATAGAAAGCTTTTGTGTTTTGTTTTCTTTACTTCTTTCTGACACTGACCATATCTTTCCAGCTGATCTTAGACTATAGAAGTGCCTCCTGTTCACCCCTCTTGTGCCAGGTAGCTCAGATGGCAGAGCTTGCAACAGGAGCTGTGATTTGCTATCTGAATATCTTAATTTATTCTATCTGATACCCAGCCTCCTCACCTCCACTTAACACCAGCCCTGACCTATTTCCCTAGGCAGCACTTGGTGA
The DNA here is from genome assembly GCF_900095145.1 of Mus pahari. Classification (NCBI taxonomy): domain Eukaryota; kingdom Metazoa; phylum Chordata; class Mammalia; order Rodentia; family Muridae; genus Mus; species Mus pahari. Next base: position 166,871,198 of record NC_034590.1, read on the forward strand.
GAGCAGGTATTTTCCTCTGGGGAGAACCTCATTTTGTGTATAATGGCAGCAGGAGAATTAATCATGGATGGATAAGGCAAGGAAGGGATCCTCGAGTGACCTGGCTGTGGCTGGCTGGCTGATTCTCTATCTTGTCCCTTACTCAGCGTGAAATGCCCCTCTAGGATGTATGCAGTAGCAGAGCCAATGAGAAGCCAGAAGAACGTTCTCGTGGCTTTAAAAGCTTTCCTGTGGGCCTACAAGTAAGTGTAGTTCACTGGGCTAGTACCTGTTCTACATGTGGAAGAAGGGCCTGGGTTTGATCTCAGAACCATGGAAGTGAAAGTCTTTTGTTGTGGAAAGGAGGGTGTGACCAGAGCCCTCTACTGCCTGTGCAGCTCATGGCCAGCTACTTTTCTGTTGGGAGGATGAGTTTAGCCACAGTGCAGTTTCTTTTAGGGTTAAAGGAGGCAGCATTCAAACATCCTGGATGCAGGGGCCAGTACCAAGCAGCAGTGGTTATTGTTGTCTGAAGGGAGCAACACTGTACTCCGGTTCCTACCACAGCTTGGGTTCCTTGGCTCATTCTTCCTTTCGCACTCCATCTTTTATGGGTACCTTTCTTCTGCTTCTCAGAGTCATCAGGGGTGAATTCTGCCCAAATAAACAGATTTCAAAACAGGGCTTTGAATTAAACTTCAGACTCATTCTATTGAATGAAGCAAATTCACTTATTACTAAGAATTTAACTCCCGTTGGAGCCAGTATGTATGTATAAACACATACATCGATCTCTTTCCTCTTTCTCTTGTATTACTATGAGGATCAGTTTCTTCTGGCTAAATTCCAGGAACAACATGCCTGTCTTGTTTCATCGTTGAGGGAAAACAGTCTGAAGGCACCATAATTCCTTAAATTGGATTTCAATTCTTGATCCCCTTATAGTCAGTAAACAGAGTGTTCTATGAAACACTGTTTAGAAGTAAGATACTGCCAGCTTTGCTGTGTGCAGTGTTGGAGCTCTGTGGGCTGAGGCTAGGAGCAGGGCTTGGGGGTTGGGGTGACCCTCAGGAGCGAATGCCTCCTGATGTAGGCCTACCTTCACAAAATGTTGAGGATATTAATCACTTCAGAAAAAAGTGCTGGCAAAAGTTGGGAAGGTTGTCTGATAGTGAGCTGTCTGGAGTTCAGCATGGAAGGTGTGTGTGTGTGTGTGTGTGTGTGTGTGTGTCATCTGTCTGTCTGTCTTGTTAACTCTATTAGTGCCATGGGCAGCTTCTGCGTTGCCACTTGAAAGCCTTGAAATTCCTATATTCAAATCAAAGACACCCTGAAGCCCAGATAAAGGTGACAGTGTGATCTTCAAAGATGAGGGACCAAGGCAGCAGTGGGGGATATTTTTCTGGGTAATTCTGCCTCCCTACCGGGTTTTAGAAACATTGAGAGTGTGGCTGCTGCTTTTTGTCGGTTTTGTGGGTACGCGGGCTCTGGTCAAGCCCTCAGCTGTTTGTGGGTAAGGAGGTGGATGAGTCGATCGGCCGGATCTGCGATTGCTCCTGGGAGTAGACTCTGCCTTCTTCTCTCCTTTCCTCCCTTCTTTCTCTGAGCTGCTTTCATTTGAGAGTGCTGGCTTGGCACCCACTCACCCAAGAACTGATTAGTTCCTGAAAGCAGAGGACCAATCGCTCACAGAAATGATGTCAGCTTTGCTCTGGGGTACATCAACTTGGATTTCTCATGCTTTATCTTATAAAGCCTAAATTAACAGCTGGTTTGGTTTGAGTTCTCCGGGATCTGACTAAGGGATTAGAGTCCATTCTCAAGTGAGTCAATCTAGTTTAATTTATTTCAGGTCTATCAGAAAAGATCAATCAAAGCTCTTTTGAAAGTAAAGCTATAATCGGTCTGCACACTTATAAGTCGCTGTTGCTGAGGCACTCAGAAGAAAAAACTGCTCAGGCTGTGTCTAAGATGATGTATCAGAGCATTTTCTGCAACCCCCCACCCCGCCCCCTTCCTTCTGGCTTCCATACCTCCCCTGGAAGGTTTTGAGGAAGTGTCATTTTGAGAACTTTCCTGCGATGGTCGCTTGGCCTCCCGCTGCTTCCTTGGGCAACACAGAGTTCCTGGTTTGTAGATTTCTAGTTGGATGTGATTTAATACTCGGAGGTGAACAAGTCCGGCCTGTTCCACGTCTGTGGCTCTGCTCCGGGCTTGGAGAGATTGGTGGGTGAAGACACACGTTGAATTCTTTTCTCCAAGACATCTTGAGAGATGAATTACTCTTGTACTTTGCGAGGCTTAAGGTAGAAGTGTATTCTGTTGAGGTTGATCATGACTTTGTGAGCTGGGAACTACAGATTGATCATTGTTTTTGCAGTGCAGTTAAAAAAAAAAAAAAAAAAAAAGCAGAGAACTGTTCTAGATGCACATGATATACCCAGAGAGATGTGGAGCCTAAGGAGGCAGGTGATTATGAACTGGACCTGAGCCAGGCAGACCTGTCTGTCAGTCCTGGCTGTACAGCGTGGGACCACACCTCAGCTTGAGCTTGCACCTCAATTTCTGTTTCCTTGTCTATAAAACTGGCACAATAAAACGATCTCTCTCAAGTGGTTATTGCCCAAATGAAATAATACTATAATATTTGCTTTTATTTTTCTTATAAAATAAATCTACTTACAGACAGCTTTAAGGAACTGGAATCCTTTCTGAAATCACATTCTCTCTTTTTCTGTGAATCTATGTATGCGATTCTCTCTCTCTGAGTGTATGTGTGTGAGTATGTGTTTGTGAATGTGAGTGTATGTGTGTGTATATGTGTGTGAGTGTGTGTATGTGCATGTGTGAAGCCCCCACTAGCAGGAACTATTTATCAGCTCAGTGGTTAAGAGCACTGGCTGACTGGATTCCCAGCACCCATGCTGCAGCTCACAACTGTGAAACTTTAGACCCAGGGAACCCGCTACCCTCTTCTGGCTGCTGATACCAGGCATGCGCAGTACACAGGCAAACACGCACAGATAGAAAATAAATTAAAAATTAAAAAAAGAGAAGTATTTGTTTAGGCCTGTTATGTGTCAGCTGTGCCTTGCCTGTTAGTGATAATCTACAGTTGATTGGAACCAAATACCAAACAGAAGAAGAATCTGTTGTTCCCAATCCCGTGTTTAGTTTTGTGCCCTGTCTTATTTCAATTCAAGACTCACCATTTGTCTATGCTCCCAGAGCCGAGACTCACCTTCCCTGACACACCCCCCCCCCCGCTTTGAAGGTGAGTACCATCAATCAAAGACTCTAGCCTCAGTTTTTTCAGCACTGAAATGGGTCCAGCATTATATCAGGAATTTTTTTTTTTTTTTTTTTTTTTTTTTTTTTGGAGATGGTCTCACTGTTAGCTCTGGCTCTCCTGAAACTTTCTCTGTAGATGAGACTGCCTCAAACTCACAGAGGTCTGCTAGCCCCCCCCCCCGCCCCCAGCAAGTGCTGGGATTAAAGGTGTGCGTCACAACCACCCAGCTTGTGTGTATTCATGTGAGTGTGAATGTGCTTGTGAGAGGTTTTGTGCATGCTATGGAGGCCAGAGGACAACCTTGGGCACCGGACCTCCCGTTTCATCTTGTTAGAAGCAGAGTGTAGTAGTGTGTACACGAGGCCAGTTGACTCATGAGCTGGTGGGCTTTCTCCTGTCCCACAGTAGGAGCACTGGGGTTATATCCAGGCTCCGCCTAGCCCAACTCTGTGTGGATTCCATGATCTGAACTAAGATCCCCACACTTAGGCAGCAGTCACATCCCTAGTGCGAGGGTCCTTGGTGGTTCTTGTTTTACACAAGAGCTTAGGTCTTGGCTTTCCAACTGTAATTGCAAAAATGAAAGAGAAGTGATATTTTATTTGAGTGCTTAGCATGACCATTTTCTGAATCATTCTATATTTTTCAACCTGATGCTCACAGTAATGTTATGCATCAGCCCTATAATTCCTTTTTTTTGGTCAACTTGACACAAGTTAAAGAGTGACTTGAGAAGAGGAAATTTTAATTAGGAAATTCCACCCATAATTTTGGTCTATAGGCAAGTTGTTGGGATATTGTCTTCTTCGTTAATGATTGATGAGGGAGGGCCTGGCTCACGGTGGGTGGTGCCATCCCTGGGCTGATGGTCCTGGTTATAAGACAGTACACTGAGCAAGCCATGGAGAGCCAGCCAGCGAGCGACGCTCCTTCATGGCTTCTGTGCCAGTTCGCGACTAGCGTTTCTGTCCTGATAGCCCTTCACGATGGAGTTGCGAGAGGAATTGAAACTCTTCCCTGCCCAGGTTGCTCTGGGTCCTGGCGTTTTGTCAGAGCAATAGAAACCTACCTAAGACATACACACAATGAAGATGAGTCTCGAGGCCAAGACACTGCTGAGGTATACGTGCCTAACAAGTGGCTGAGGTGTGATCCCAGTGTGTCTGAGGCTAGGGGCCTGCTGCGCTGTGCTGTGCTGCGCTGCGCTGTGCTGGGGAGGGGAGAGGCTGAGCTCGGAAGAGTGTTAGGATTGCCTCTTGATATTCTGGATTCTGAAGATTAGTCCTTTCCCAGGCTATCTGAGGTGGCTTTCTGTGTCTCCCAGAAGCTAAAACATGGGCATCCCCTAGCCCCTGATAAAACAAGGCCTACCGCGTGCATCTGGCCATTTCTGGATTTCCCCTCTGGCTGGAGGGACTGCAGCCTCCCTTGCATTTCAGCAGACTGTATGAGCTCAGCACTGGTGAACTGAGTCTCCCTCAGCCTCAGGCGCAGCTCTTCCTAGAACCCTTCCTCTCCATCTCTGCCTGTGGGGTTGCCCAGCAGAAAAGGAAACAACCAAACCACTTTAGAAAGTCACATGCTGCGTTTCCACTCTGCCTTAGACACTGTCTGAATTCATTTTCTTGGGTGGAGAGGAGGAAAAAAGATGGTGCTAATAATTGTGGCATGTCCTGTAATGGGAAGTTTTTCATTGACATGCTCCTGAGAGTCTGTGCCTTCCTCTTCGGGCTCGAATGCAGCACCAGGCTTGCCTTGAGTGTCTGCGGGGCCTTTGATGCGGGTAGACCATATTATAAACAGGCGCGTTGCTATGGTGAGGATGGCAGTCCTTGCCTGCTGTGGGTAACCTTTCCCACCTTCTCGGACACTGCTTTAAAACACAGCAGCATGATAGCATTTCATTTTCTTTGGGCTGAGGTGTGGTAGCTGAATTGGCGAGGACACGGAGCTCCAAGTTCTTTTGTGATGATGTCTTACGGAGGGGGCGACTTGACTTTCTTAGCATGATGCGGTACTTTGCAGATTGGACTTCCTTATGATTTATTGAGGAATGTATTTTCTAATGGATGGGATGTGTAGTGGGGGTGGTAGGGAGACGGCAGGGCTTTCTTCTCGTTCTTCCTCCTCCTTCTTTCCCTGAGCATTTCTGTGAACTTGTTAGCTTTGAAGCCCGGCATCTCTTACAGAGAAATGAAAGTTTAGGTTGGCACAACACAGAAGTGATTATTCTTGGTAAGTCATTTGCATTGTCGCTAACGGTATCAGGACAACGACTTGCCTCTCAGGACTCCTGCCTCAGGCTCACAAGGGTGCTTTCTCCAAGGCACTGGGCATGTAGCGATAGGGATGGGGACATTAATTATGTAATACAAATTCCCAGGCTAGCTCAGGTGAGACCCATTCACTTGTTTCTCCCTTTTTCTTGAAGGGACACATGTTAGGATAGCTCTCTCATTTTCTCTCCTAAATTTCCCCACCCTTCACCCATGGCCCCACAATCCCAGATGTTCTGTTTTGTTAGTCATTGAGTTCATCTGATTGTTTAAATGGGTATGATGCTTTCTCCCTTATTTTAGTGGGTAGTTTTGGAAGCAAAAGGAGCCAATTTGATGGATGTTGTTGGTGGGCATCTCGGAAATAGGCCTGAACAGTCTTTTACTATGGTGCTTGAGATAGACCCCTCTCTGTGTACGTGGTCAGCCACTGGCCCTGGAACCATTCAGTCTGCACTGGACAAAAGGTTCCTAAGCTCATAGTATTGTAGCCTGACCCTCTCCTGAAAGGTACCCCTGTTGACATAGGTTCTGTGGCTTTCTTCCGGAATGCTTAGGAACCTTTAGCCAGAGGGTGAGCCCGAGAGTCCGGACTATGGCCACCTCACTTCCTTTAGCTCATTCAGAACTTCGTTTCTTCCACCCAGGAGTGGAAGGTTTGAGAGATTTGGCTGGTATATATGCTCTACTACAGTGTGTGCTGTGACAAGATTATCATAGGCTCCTGAGAGGTTCATCAGGTGGGCAAGCCCTCCCTCAGGGTGAGAAGTGTCAGAGAGAGTCTTTTCCTGCTACCTAATGGGACAGGCTCAGAGGCTGTGACAGGGTCTCTTCCAGGATGGCACAGCAAGGGTAGCATCTCTGGGAGCAAAGGTGGTGCAGACTGCTGCATCCCTGCTGGATATTCAGCATGTTCAGCCACAGCCCACCTTCCCTTCCTGTGCTTTTCTAGGGGAGGTAAGTTAGAAGAAGAGTTGGGCTCTGCCCCTGGGTCCCCTATAGTGTGGCTCTGGGTCTATCCTCTGAGTCCCAGGAAATCCTAGGGAACTGCATCATACAGGTGACAAGCATCATACAGGTGACAGCCCCAGGGAGGGAGGGTGTTCCGGTGCTTCGTGCTGGAGCTGACCTGCACAGGGATGGGCCGCTTGGAATGGACTTGGAAGCATTTCTGGAGGGCACCCTCACAGGCTCAAAGCATGTTTGAACAAGAGCTCCACTCTCTCCTGGCTCTGTTGCCTAGACAGGATGCAGGCTCCAGGCAACCTGTTGTTCAGGCCTGGGATTCAGAGGCTGTGAGGGAGCAGAGGTGTGGGGAGGGGGCAGAGGTGTGACTGGTCTAGGTCCTGATGTCACAGTATCCATGTCAAGCTTTGCCTGTCCGATCCCTCAGGTACTGGGGCTGGGCAACCTGGAAAGCAGAGAACCTGTGTTGGTAGCATAGATGCCATTCCACACACCACCCTCGCCTCTGCTTCCCAGCTCTGGGAGGGAAATATGCCCTCTGGGAGACACCCAAGCCCCACAAAGGGAGCTTTGTTGGAGCTGGAGGTGAGAATCTGTGGGCGTTGGGATTCCTGGGTTCGAGTTCCAGCTGCCTGCCAATCGCCTGAATGCTGGGCTAACATTTCTGGAACAAGAAGCAGTGCAGCCTGCCCAGCAAGGCCCGCTGGGTGCTAAGGTTGCATTTCCTCTGCCAAAGCGTGGATCTCCTGGGAGGAGACAGTGCTAGACTCAGGGAGGAGGTGCTGGGCGTCTGGCCCCTGGAGCATCCCAAGGACCAGAGTTTAGAGTTGAGCACTCTGAGATACCAGAGTGCTATGGTGTGCTGATGAACATTTTCTGTTTGCTTTCCTTTCGGGTCATGTTCCTCTTACCTTGTTCTTAACCGAGGTTTATCCTGAGCCCTGGGTCCACCTTGTATGACAAAGCAAATCTCTTGATCAACAGTGTGACATTCTGGCCATGCACTATGTCCTGCAGTGGAACCTCTGTGCCTTCATGGCCAGCTTCCTCAGGCACACCTGGACTCACTGGTACCTGGAATTTTTTCCTGCCAAGCATTTTTACTCTGATCAGAGAATGGACAGGAGGAACCCACAGCTATGTGTTCCTTCTTTTCTTTTGTGACCGTCACAGCTCTATGAAGTTATAGAGAGACCAGAGGGCCCGCCTATTTGCAGTGGGTTCCGGTATATTCAGAATTGTTCAGCCATCTAACTACAAACCATATCCCCCATCCCGCTGTGTGCCATCGTCTCTGGCACAGGCTGTGGATTTACCCATTGCCCTAAAAATTATCTATTTATCATCGTGTGTATCTGCATGTTGTGAACGCATGCAGGTGAACACGCTATGATGTGCGTGTAGAACTCAGAAGACGGTGTGGCACAGCAAGTTTCCCCCTCAGTCTTAGCATAGGTACTGTGTGTGGATTTAGCTTGGGTTGTCAAGTTGGCATTGTCTGTCAGCAGGTGCCCTTACCCACTAAGCCATCTTGCCAGCCTGTTGTTGACATTGTTATGAGCATTCGGACCCACTGGATGTGCGGTCTTTTGTGCTTTGATTCTTTTTCTTAGTGTTTTGAAGGTTGATCCATGGAGCAGCATTGACTGTATTTTGTGTCTTCTAAGGGCCAAATGATCCATTCTGTCCCAGACTGCTTTTGTTCATTCACATGCTTACTTGCTCACTCACCTGTGGAATGCTGCCGCCGAGACCATTTATGCAAAGTTTCCCATGCAAATGTGTTTTCCCATTCCCCCATGTGCCTTCTCAGGAGCACAGTTGCTGTGCCATGTGATAATCGTGTTTAAGTTTTTTGAGCAACTGCCAAACTTTTAGACTGGCTCTGTGATGCCCTGATTGTGTTAGGCAAGACAGTAAAAAGTGTCAGAAATGGCGAGAAGATAAGACTGCTCATTAGGAAACCGCCTCTGTCACTTTTGCTGAACACCCCCTCCCGCTGACAACACACACACACACACACACACACACACACACACACACACACACACACATTCTCCCCAGTAATTTATAATTCTGGATGTAAAATTATCGCCTAGATGCTATTAGCAAAGGAAAGCCCTGTTCCCTCCCTATCCCACTCTGCCTCTCCAGGTGAGAAGAAAAGATGCGGGTGACAGACAGGTGGGGCAGGTTGTGTCGACCAGAAAGATTTGCAGGCATGGCAGACAGTCCTGTAAGGAAGGCTGTCTGAGAATAGGTGAGGATTCAGGACTTGGGCAGGGATAGAGGGAGGAGCTTGAGAAAGCTGGGCTCCTGTCTGGGGTGGAGAGGAATCTAATACAGTCCAAGTTTGGCTTTCCTCTTTCCCCAGCAGGAAAGCACTGCCGCCCACTAGGGCAGGTGCCAAGAGGTTCTCAGTCCCTGGATACTGGCTAGTGTTGATGGTTTGTCACCGTCTTCTGCTTCCACGATGGGTTGGGAGGCTGTCCTAGTTTATGCAACTCCTCAGACACCCAGGCCACAGGGAGAAAGAGGAACTGGGAGCAGAGAGACCCCACCATGCGTGCTGGCGCCTGGGAGGAGCCCATGGGATTCGCTCTGTGCCAGGAAGCTCAGAGAGATTTCTTTCATCTGGCTGTTCTGAGATGCGACATGTCTCCTAAGCCCACCACTGCATGTGTGTTGGTTCACGCAGGCTTAGAGGTCTGTGGAGACATCCAATCCCCGGGTCTCTCCTTTGCTTGAGTCTATTCTTTGGTTTCTTAGAGTGTTGATTGAGCCTTCACATCTTTCTTTATGTCTCCCTCCCCTCCCCTTGATGTTGGCCCCGTAAAGGTAGGGAATATCTAGCATAGCTTCTCCTTCCTTGTCTCAGGATTCTAAGAACATTGGTGAAAGTGAATGAGTTACTGAATTGTACCCTCAATTCCCAGTGATGTAGGGTGTAGCTGGGAGCCCCCAGGAGTGGATAACTCTTCATCTTTTCTATCCTATCTCCTACTCCTCCATTGGGAAAACAGTTTTCAAGGTAAAATAATGATTACTTTCCACAAACTGTTCTTAGCATAGCCATTGACCCTGTATTCATGACTCTTACCTTTACACAGCCTTCCAAGAATGGCTAAGGTGTCTAGAGACTCCAGGAAGCAGGCTGGGAAGGCGGAAATCTACTACAGGATCCCTGGCTCCAGAGCTCTTAATGTTCTGTTGCTCTGGGATGAATAAGTAGATAAAGGCTACTGTGCATGGAAGTGTGACCCTTATCCAGGTGACCTGGGCCCTACCAGCCACACCAGCTACAGCACCAGTTACTTTATTATGTTTTCTATGGTGGAGTGGAGATTGTAGCTCCTGAGAGTAGAGCCAAGACTAGGGTCCAGGCTCTAGGGCGCAGCCTCTCTTGGCTTTGTTGGGAAATTTCTCTCCTTCCAGACTGCAAGGGAAGCCCTAGGTTCCTCAGAGCTATGAGAATTTAGCTTGAGGAATAAATTGGACATCTTCCTTTGTCATGATTATGGGGGGAGGGAAGAGAGGCAGAGGAATTTCAGTTAATCCTTCAGGTTTGGGGATACTCATGTCCCATTGCTCACAAAGTCATGAGTCCTTAGAACAACGGTCAACCAAGCAGTTACCAGTCGCTAGGCTAAGTGATCGGACATTCTGCAATCTAATTACAGTGTGGAGCGAGCTGACTTTTCAGAGGATGTGCCACAGGGAAGGCAAGCAGCTTGCCCCATGTCACACAGCTGTGAAGGGCTAGCTGGGCCTTTGTCAGAAGCTCATCAATCAGTGGCCACCGTTCCTCTGCAGCTCAGTGCTGGTTATTTTGTTGACTAGGAATGATTTGGTAACATTGGTAACATTGGCAGAAATTTGATTTAAAAATTACCCACTGTAGCATTTCCATTCTTAAAGATGGGTTTAGCTGAGTCAGAATGTGTTTCTACTGTATTCCACACAGCGGATACAAATTAATTATTCTAATTATCTGTGTGGGGTCCTCTGTAGTCATCCTGCCTGTCTCGAGGGAACTCCCCCAAAGTGGACACCAGGCTTTTCCTCCTGCGAAGTAAGGCCCTTGCTGGGGGAACCCCATCTGCTCGAGGCTTCACAATGCACCAAGTGCTCCCGTGTATTAGCTGTGTGTGCTCCGTGCACGTGAGCAGGCAGCCTTTTGGAGGCCCGGTGGCTTGCGCAGAAGCCCCATGCCCGTATTTGCAGGAGAGGCGGGAGGCGCCTTGTAGCGCACTAGGCATGGGGCCTGAACAAGCCTGCATGCTGCTGATGTCTTTGTGAGGAGCTTCCAAGCCCTTGTTATCATAGAATAGTACCTTGGCCTCACAGGCGCCTTTCTTCCTGGAGGCTCCAGGCACGCTGCAGATACTGTATCAGTTTGCTTTATGGAAGGAGGGAGGAAGCTGTCTGTGAGGTGAAGTCCTTGCTGTGGGGCTTGAGTACAAGAGAATGTGTAGCTGTTAGTTCTGTGGTCAGGATGGAAAATCCAGTACCCTCAAGTTTAGTTACTTGTTGAATAGATAGAAACCATCTCAGTTTAAGTACTTTAATTCTAGAATGTGTTACGGCCTAACAGATGTGAGCTATGAACCTGGGGAGCCGTGACTGTCCAGTCACTGATAGGTTTGGCCACTTCTGATTTGTCTGTAAATACCCTTGTCTGTATTACATTTAATGCAGAAAGACACATGGGCAGGATTCAGGAGAAGTTAGGATGGAATTAGATGCAGGGCCCACTGCTGGCTCTTGGCTCTCCTACCTTGGGGCCTGTCTTCTCATGTATGAAACAAAGAGGTACACTGGTTATGGACCCTGGCAAGTTAGCTCTCAGAGTTCTCAGTGCAAGTTCTGGGACGATGTTAGGTGGTGCTCCTGGAGCGTTAGGTTGCTTGTCCTAGAACCCTGGATGCTTTGAGGATCCTGCATCCTGCAGTTAAAGTAAGTCTGGACAGCTTTGTGGAGGATGGACAGCTGCTCTCTGGGACTAATGCATCCTGGGAACTTGGAGCTGTTTGAACAGCCTTTCAGACCTGTGGTGAGTCTCCCTTCGTCTTTCTCTCCCCTTTCCTTCTGTGGACAGGGAGAGAGGAGTGTCACCAGCTTAGGCAAGAACAGGGCCTTGTGAGGGCCAGGTGTCACTGCCCAATGTGTGGGACTTTCCTCATCTCTGAGGGAAAAGGGAAGAAGGCCCTCATCGCATGGATTGAGGTTTGGGGCCCCTGGCAAAGATAAATTTGGGCCGTCTGTGCTCAGGATGGCCTGACTCCGAGTCTTGCTTCTCAGTGGTGTGAAAGCATTCCCTTATACCTGTTTTTAACTCAGCCCAGCGCTTGATGAACGAGAGACAAGCCTACAACACTTTATTATAAAAGTCGGCTTTTTGTTAGATGAGTTGGCCCAATTGTAGGCTAGGGGAAGCGTTCTGAGCACACTGAAGGCAGGCGAGCAGAGACAACGATGCTTGCCAAGTCAGCCACCGTATCAAATGCACTTTTGACGGAGTGAGTCAAGGGGCACTTGAGTACCCTTAAGCGACTGGGAGGGCTTGGCACAGTCTGTCTAGTCCTCATCAAGGTGAGGAGTCTTAGACCTGGAGAAAGTAGCAGAGCGGCGCGTCTGAGGGCCCGCGGTTAGCTGGTAGCCTGGAGGTGACGAAATAGCTCCTAGCAAGAAGCCAGTGCCATTTAGTCTGCCAAGTAGTGTAAGGACGACGGCTTTCCTGGACGGTGTGCGCCGAGGTGTTTGCTAAGGATGGCCCTGGCAGTACTGCTGTTGTCTTAGCGTTGGCAAGCCATCCTGCGGGCCCAGAGGGGAGGTTGCAAGTCTCACTCTGCAGGAACGCACGGCATACAGCAGACTACACGGATTCCTGGGTTCTGCCCATGCGACACATGGCTGAAGATTTACTGTGTAGCCTCGGGTTGAATAGACTTCTCTTTCTGGCAGGCTGATAGGGTTGCATGATATTTCTACTCCAAATTCATCTCTGTTCTCCATCGGCCTCCTCCCAGCCTTCTGCCGTATTCCTGGGCCTCAGTCTCTGAGGGTTCCTAGGTGTTTTTAACTCCCCATGAGCTGAGTTTCAGCAAACACCATTAGCAGGTGCTTCGAGAAGTCTCTGGTTCTTTCAGAGCCCCCAGGGTACAGGCACGTGGGGACAGGAGGGTTCCGGCACCTTGTGTGTATGGTGAGCATGTTTTCCCTTTCCTACCTTGCCCTTGGCATGTGCTGGAGGGCAAGAGTGCTCCTGCTACAGACAGCCTGAGAATTCCGGTTTATCTCAGTCTTTGGATGGCTTCTGTGAAAGCGGGACCTAAAACTTTTATCATCACTGCTACACAGGTGAAAGACTTTCATTTGGCTGTGCTGGTCCAACAAAGATTATTTTATTTATGTGTTTCCAAGCCCTTAAAAAATTCTTTTAGGGCACATCAGTAGGGAGTTAATAGAAACTTTGAAAGGAAGAAAAATGCCTGCAGGGTTAGCAGAACCCCAGCCAGCCAGCTTGGAGCTCAGTGCTGTTAGCTGGTGCACCGGGCTCAGCACAGCTCCTCCGTCACTGGAGATTTTAATCATTCAGTGTTTTCTCCTCTGCTTCTTTTGTGGTAGAGGGAAGATAATTTAACTTTTCTCTGGGCTTGTTAGCAGCTCCTGGAAAGGACCTGTAGTCTTACCAAATAAAGTTTAAAGGTCTGGAAAGATGACTTAGTTAACAGGAAGTTTGGCTGTGCAAGTGTGAGGACCTGAGTTCGGATCCCAGCACCTGAGGAAATGTTGGGTGTGTAACGCTTTGCTGCGGCCCCAGTGCTGTGGGGTTTTTTAGGGGCTAGAGACAGATGGGTCCCTGGAGCTCATTGGTCTGCCAGTCTAGCTGCCACAGTGCACTCCAGATTTTAGGGAGAGATTGTTTAAAACATAAGGCATGAAGTTATAGAGAAAAGACCTGACATTGAGCTCTGGCTTTCACGTGCACATAAATGCATGTGTACTCCTATCTATGTGCAAGTGCTCACACATGAACATGTGCATACCCATAAACTGTGTACACATAGAACATCACATCCATATACCCATACTGTAACTATCAACATCAGAAGGACGCTTGAACAGGGTTGTATGGGAAGTAGCAGTGTGGTTCCCCTATGGAGGACCAGACTACTATGGAGGATACCACTTACTACCAAGAAGACCTTCATGGTCTTTGGCATGTTGAGGAGAGCTGTGGTGTGACTCCAAGCTGCCCCTCTCCATGCTTTCCCTGCCAGGTAGTTCACTAGAGAGCTAGAGCTCCGCACAAGCTAGCGCTGCATTGTTTTTGATGTTCAGCACAGAACAGTCGGTGTAAACTGCAGGGGCTTTGAGGTCTCAGTCCAGCTTCTCAGAGGCTTGGGAGGTTTCAGGCAGGTCCTGGCACCTCTGGAATGCTTTTCTTCATCTGTGAAGTGGCATGGTGATATCTGTCTTCGAGGAGGTGGGGCAGAGAATCCCCTGGGATGCCAGCCTCGGTGGGCCAGTGTTTAGGAAGAGAACAAGTGACTGAAGGAACTGTTGGTTGTATTTAGCTTCGAATGAGGCCAGGGACAGCATCCAGGTAGCAGCCCTTTAGTGCCTGTTGTAGGGGACAGCATCCAGGTAGCAGCCCTTTAGTGCCTGTTGTAGGGGACAGCATCCA
>NC_034590.1:166885545-166929761 GCF_900095145.1 Mus pahari
GCCTGTTGTAGGGGACAGCATCCAGGTAGCAGCCCTTTAGTGCCTGTTGTAGGGGACAGCATCCAGGTAGCAGCCCTTTAGTGCCTGTTGTAGGGTGGCAGGGTTGGCTTGGCCACCAAGGAAATCTGTGTGGCGGGGGAGTAAGGACAAGCTTCCTTGTTGTTCCTCGGGGCTGCTGGGTCCAGGCCACTTAGTTTAATGGTTTTCAAGCATAGGGGGTTTGGTCCTCAGGGGCATTTGGCAGAATTTGATGATGTTTTGTTTGTCAGTCTTGGGGGCATGCTTAGCATCTGGTGGGCAGAGGTTAGGGGTCCTACCTCCCATGACACCAAATGAGGGGAGCATACAGGCTCCAGCAAGCTGTCGAATAATACCTCTTAGAACTTACAGGAAAAAGATTTCACTTGCTTTGTTTAGCAGTTCTATGAAATTGTCTTAGAAAAATATAACACAAGGGACTAGGAAAATGGTTTAGTAATTCGAGTGCCTTGCAAGCATGAATAGCAGAGCTAAGATTCCCCAGCACCCATGTTAAACAACGAAAGCTAGGCACCACAGCATGCATCTGCACTCTCAGTGCTGGGTCTTGGGGTGGAGGGCGTGGTTTGCATGGAGGGCGGGGCATGGATGGAGGGTGTGGCTTGGGTGGATGGTGTGGCTTGGGTGAAGGATGGGTCATTGGGTGGAGGGAATATAGATAGAGGTTTCCTGGAGTCTGGAGCTCACTGGCCAGTCAGCCTTACCTAAGTTTTGAGCTCTAGGTTCAGGGAGTGATCCTGTCTCAAAAAAATGGAGAAGCTATTGAAGAAGAAGATATCCTTCGACCTCTGGCTTACCGCATGCATCTGTGTTGGCAAGCATAACTGCACATACATGTGCACATAGCCACAGAGAAAAATGTAAGCACACACAGACACACACACACAAATAAAAAAATCACGTACTTCCTCCACGTATTTGAAGGGTGAGTGGAGGAGAAGAAATGGGAGTTCCTTACACTTTTAGATGGTTGTGGTTGTGGTGATTTTTAACAATTTGATATGTCTGTTTTGCTAATTTCTAATGAGCCTGTTCTCTCTCTCTCTCTCTCTCTCTCTCTCTCTCTCTCTCTCTCTCTCTCTCTCAACTAGAAGTGTGTATTTCTTATGAACATTCATTCTTGGACTCTCACTGCATTGGAGACTTATGTAATGCGACGCAGAGGCAGGCCTGATTATGTATGGGCAAAGTACTTGTGAACAATGTCTCCATTGTATAACACACAAAACAAGCCTTTCTTCCACAATGGATGAGCCAGCCAGCCTTATCCAATAAGGGCCTGTCTCTGTCCGCCCCCCTTCTTCCCTCCCACCTTTGAGCAAACATTATTTGTTGTGGCCAGTGTGTGATCAGGTCTTGATTTGGGCTTTCTTTTGATGTCCTTTTCCGTAGGATCTCACCTCCCTGCCCCTAGAGATCCCTTGGCTGCCAGGACGTTTGTTTCTGGCCACCCATATGGTGCCAGCTGTGACTGTTTGGTGATGAGTTCTCCCCTGGCCTCAGCACTCCCTGGGGATGCTCCTCTATGATTGCACTTGAGTAGCTTTTGGGCTCAGGAATAATGATTGTTCCTATCTCTCTGTCTATTTCTGATCTGATCCCCTTTCTCAACCAGAACCATTTGTTTGTTTGTTGTTAGTCTTGTTTCTTACAACTTACCAAATGCTTCATGAATAAGCAGAGAGGGGAATGAGGCTTGTCTGTCAAGATAGCCTCCTTTGTTTGGGCTGCTGAGCTCAGCAGTATTCTCTGCTGCCTCTGAGGTCAAGAGCTGGGATTCTCATCAAACAAGTGGGAAACCCAGGGCTTCCGGTCGGGAGTTTGCTCCAGTTCCCCTGGGTAGCAAGTGTCAGCATCAGGATCGAAAGTCCAGTTCTGTTGGACACAGTAGACACACCAGGGTGGCTGCACCTTCCGTGTTTAGATGACTCTGCATTTGGTCCAGAGAAGCTGTAGACTTATGTGCCATTCGTAACAGGGCCCATGGACCAGCTCCCAAACAAAGAAACTATCTACCTTGTAAAGTTGGAAAGACCAAGCTAAGGGCTCTGCACTGTTGGGATTTTCCAAGCTGGAAACTTAAAGTATTGTGTGGAAAGGGGAAGCAGATTGCCCAAGATCTGCCAGACCTGTGCTGTTCATGGGTGACAGGGTTTCCCATCATTTATTGATGAGACCTTGCTTGGACTTCTGCTCAGAGATTGGGAGACTATCCAGGGGTAGGAGGATGTTGCTGGGGTGCTTTGGTTCAGGAGGTGGGAACCAAGGGGTTCTGGAAGGATGGAAGGGTCTCTGTAGGCTCCAGATGAGCACATACCTTTCTTCTTGTTTGCATGGCGTGTGTTCCTGCATGCATGTGTGGCTGAGCATGTGCATACACTGAGGACTAAGCCTGCCAGGTGCTACTCCACATCCCCTATAATCCACACCTGGGAAAGTTCCATTTACAGAGTAGGTATAGCAACAGGTCAAGAACAACAATCATATAACAGAATCATTATAATAATACACTATAATAAAAGTTTTTGTAAAACTTCAAAAATATTTCTGGAATTTCCCATTTAATATTTTCAGACCATGTCAGTTGTGGGTCACTGAAACTTCAGAAAGTGAAAAAACACAGACAAGGGGACACAGGTGTCTGTTTTGCAGGCATTTGTCTGTGATGGACCCGTTGGTGGGTGTGGGAGCTAGGGTGCATGGCTCTTTGCTTCTCCTTTCTTTGCAGAATGTGCGGTCGAGGACAGCAGTGCTTTAAGGCTCTGGGTCTCTATTCAGACCGAGAGGTTAATAAGGTCACCAGCCAGAGATAGCAGCTGGCTGCAATGGAAGAATTCTCCTTTCAGAAGCTCCACTCTTACAGCAAGGCTTCTCTGTCTAGAGCTGGGATGGCATGCCTCCTCTCCCTGCTGTGATTTACCACAGGTCTGAAGACAATAGACACGGAGCTTCCCACACTGTTTGGAGTGCAGTGTCTGGAGTGGGCCTTTGTATAGTTGAGCTCTTTAAGCTTGCTTCCTGGTCTTGGCAGTTGTCCTCTGTGTAAAACTTAAGTTGTTATGAGGGAGGTATTCAAGGGAAGTGGAGGTTGGGGGCGGGGTGTCTTTGATTCTCTAGATGTACTTCTTGATACCTGGAAGTTGTTGAGTCAGCCATGGTTGTATGGGTGGGTAGATGGATGGATGAGTGGGTAGGTGGGTGGATGGATGAGTGGGTAGGTGGGTGGATGAGAGGGTAGGTGGATGGATGAGAGGGTAGGTGGGTGGATGGATGAGTGGGTAGGTGGGTGGATGGATGAGAGGGTAGGTGGATGGATGATGGGTGGATGGATGGGTGGATGGATGAATGGTTAGGTGGATGATGAGTGGAAGGATAGATGAATGGAGAGTTGGGGGGATGGGTGAGTGGGTGAGGATCTTATTGTTTACACTGGTGTTGTTCATAGCCTTTACACCGGTGTTGTTCATAGCCTGGCCCTGCTGTTTAATGTGCCTGTGGTGCATCATAAAGTTGCCAGTGGTGGGACACTTCCTCCATCCCAACAGTTGTGTGCCGTGGTGTGGAATATAATGTTGTTTGGTGAGAAAGGTTGGTTCTTAGGATGGGCAGGAGGTGAGTCTGCCACTACCCCCAACCACAGGGTAACTGTAGATACAGCGTCCTCTCTACTTTTTAAATTCTCACATTGGATTTGACTGGCTGTTACTTCCTATTCCTGCATTCATCATGGGCGTGGCTTGCTAGGCTCACTCTGGGCAGTTCTCTCTCTCTCTCTCTCTCTCTCTCTCTCTCTCTCTCTGCTGTTCTTCCTTCCTGGGGTTGTGCAAAAGTTTCCCATGGAATTGCTATGTCCTAGGAGTTCCTGTTAGGTCAGGGAAGGCAAAGGAGTCACTTTTTCAGTGTTGGTCCTGTGGCCCAGAGATGCCTGGGCAGAGAAAGAGGGCAAGGAAAGCTTGTGAGCTGGGAAGGGCTTTTGCCAGCAATGTTGGTAGCTCTCAGTTTAGCTTCTTTCCCTCAAGCACATGGGCCTCGTATCATTGTCTAAACACAGAATGTATGCTCAAGGCTAGCAGAAGGAGGAGAGGCATCAATTCGAGAGCCCTGACAGGAGAAGAGGAAGCAAGCTCTACTGGTGTCCTGGAGGAAGAACCGTCTGGGTTTGCAGAGAATGAGGATAAATTTGGCCCTCAGGGTTTGATTCTTTTTAGAGATTTTTACTTTAAGAAGTAAAATGGAGCCGGGGCAGGAAGGCAACTTGGGAAACAACACGTTCGTCGTTCCTCGAGAATTTCTCTATTTTATCCCTTTGGCTAAATTTCTGCTTCTACTAGTGGAAAGGGGCCAGATATAGGCTTGTTGGCTCATTCAGTTGAAATCTTGAACTTTGTGTTTCCAGCCCGTTCTCCATGGTGTGAGCAGACCCCTGGAGCCCTCTCTGCACAGTGCAAAGCAGACAAAGCAGAATGCCAAACACTGAGCACCCGTCTCCCGCAACCCTTGCTCTTTGGCTAACTTTAGAGTGTGCAGACCTCTGTCTACACCAGAGTATGCAGATCTGGATTAGGGACTGTCCCAGCCCTTTCTCAGGAGGACTGCCTCAGAGTCTCATAACCGGAGACTGGTTTTTCTGTTCGAACTTTTATCCAAAGCACAGTCTGTTGGAGTTTGAGGTGTGTCTTTACCCATATACCTTTCGTAGCTTATCTATAGATTGATTCATAGAGTCCAAGGCGCCAAGTCTGCCCTGTGGCTGGAAACCCTATTTAGCTCCTTGGTGGCCACTCACCTCTGCCTATCCTTGGCCACAGTGACCTGTGCGGTTCCTCTAACCTTTTGTTTCCCTGTTGCTGAGCTGGGCGCCTGTGCTTGATGTCATAAGGCCTTCTCCCCCCCCCCCCCTTCCGTCCCATCCTAGGTACATCACAACCTCAGAGGGAAGGGAAAGTGACTTCATACTCCCCTACTGAAGTTGGAGGCCGGGGTTGTGTGTGTGCTCTTAACCTCTGTTCCTTCTTTACCAGGCCCACATCTTTGTTACAATGTATTTATTTCACCTGTCTTAACCACTATTCTTTCTCTAGGGTGCCCACTTCTTTGTTACAATGTATTTACTTCACCTGGTGTGATTATTCAGTTAACAAGCTTTCTCCTTGGAGCTTAGGACCAGCCGACACCCAGTTTTCCAATCAGTTCAAGTTTCTTGGGTGATGGGCAGAGAGGTTCATGGCGAATTCAAAGCCCTTTGGCGCAGGATTTGGCTCTTGCAAGGGTGTATTGAGAGGGCTTATGACATCTGGCAAGACTGATTCCTTCTTGGGGATATTGTGAGTTCCAAGCATCTGCAGTATATGTCCCTGATGTCTCTGTCACTGGTGACCTCATTCCTTCCCTGGCCGCATTCTGTGAGCAGCCTGCCCGCCCCAGGCCTCTCAGGAGCTGGTTCCCTCTCCTGCCTCCTCTCTTTTGGCCAGGATTTTAACATATATCAGAGGCTGCTAGGCTAAGAGCTTGGGACTTCCCCTCACCACACTCAAAGCCTTTGATCTTTTGCTTTGGAGGTAACATCAAAAGGAAGGCTGAGGAAGACAGCCAGGCTGTGAAGTTCAACGTTCAAGTTAATAGCTTGACTGGAGGTTGTGTGCGTGGCGACAGCATCCATCCATCGCCAGGGCTGGAATAAACAGCGATTCCACCCTGGTTTCCTGGAAATGCACTTAACATCGAAAATGGGCTTCATTTACATCTCCAGTGAATTCAGGCTTACTTTCCGTCTTCCCTGTCCTCAGACACGTGAAAACATGGGAGAAAGGATGTGCGTGAGGGGGTTGGGGGGGTCTTGTGTGACCCAAAGAGTGACCCTGGTAAGGAGAGGGCACAGTGTGATCAGCACTTTTGAAGCATCAGTCCGTCTGACCCTTCTCTTGATACCTGCATCTCATCCACTGTCCCCATTTAACTGGATGCTTCTAAATTCTGGTGGGATACAACCAGCTTGGCTAAAGCAAAAGTGAAAGAAGTGAAAGTGAGTCTCCACAGCGCTTGCCTAGGGTTTGTTTAGTTTTTTGTTTTCTTTAATGCTTTGCCTTAGATTTTCCTCCAAAGCAGCGTTTGAGTGGTTTTCAAACACCTTTGTCTCCAACAGTATTTGGTGTATGATTGATTCATACCTGGGGATGGTCATTACATCTGCCATGGGTACCTTCCCGGATGTACCCCAAGTGTCCTTAGATATCTATCTACATCCCTACCCTTTGCTTTCTCTCCCTCCTGGACTCACCTCTGTCTGTCTGTGATGTCCTCTTCCTCCTGCAGGGTCTCAGATATGATGCCCTCACTGTGGGCTGGAATTCCTTAGTATTTCTTCTCCCGGAACAGCTCTTTATGGTCTTTGATGTAACTCCATGCGTCCTGGGCTGCTGTCACTTGATGCATTCAGACACTTAATTCGTTTAGCTCAGTCTGTTTGGAATCCTCGCCTTCTGAGAAACTACATGTTGGATGTGTTGTTCTTTTGTTCTCTAACACATTCAGCCTAAAAGCACACTTGGTGGCCCTGGGGACAGGGTAACTGCTTTCCTTTCCCTCCTCCTTTGGGGACTCATAATTTGGGGTGCCTGATATCACAGTGTTTATTCTTATGTTGCCGATGCTTGCTGACTGATAGGCCTGGTGAACTGCAGAATCCTGCCCAAGGAGTGTGGACATCTCAGCCCACAGTGATGAGAACTGACTCTGGACACTGGTTTCTCTTTGGTTGTTTCTCCCACTGAATCTGCACATGTGTTCACAGAGACTCCTGTCTTCAAACTGTCACCCCCTTTTCCAAATGAATGTTGTAACTGGCCCTGGGAAGCCTATGCTTTCTCTGTAAGGTCCCTGAAAATCCTTACCACCTCTTTGGTTGGCACAAGTCAGCCATAGTTTTGGCTCTGAAGACCCAACTGCATTCAGTACATCTATCCATTGTAGGAAAGGCATCTCCTGCCACCAGCAGACCAGGCCTTGTAGAAACTCATTAGGAAATACAAGCTGCCAATCTCTAGGGAGTGATTCTCTTAAGCTCTGGGGACACACCCTGGGCACAGAGGAAATGCTCCCTGAAAGTGGCTCCCCTGGGGGAGGTATTGCTCTCCTCCCAGTCCAGCCTAGGTGCCCACGTGACTTTCCTGGCAGGGTCTTCACTTTTGTCTGTGCTTAAAGCTGTAAAGGGCCATTGTCAAGTTTGCTTTGCTTCTTGGTTCATGCTCCTTAGAGGATGGTGAATTACAGACAGCATTCCTGGACTGAACCTTTCATACATTTAAGAAAACCTGTTGCGGCTCCCTGGGGAGAGCCTCGAGGGAGAGATGAAAGGACTTCCAGCCTGCTCTGGATCACCGGCTATTCTTCTTTTAGGTAATTAAGGAGACTGTTAAAGATGAGGCATGAGTCCATTTACCTTTCACGTGGGGGTGCTGGTCCTATGACCCCTGGACTCTGCCCACATCCACAGGCTACAGTGACTCCATTTTCATGGTTTTCCTTTCTAGTTGGCTGGTACCTACTACAGGAGTTCAGAGAATTGAGTTTGGGGACTTCCCTAACAGGTCCTATAGGAGCTTGCTTCTGTGATTGCTGTTCGATGACATTTGCTGGGCCAGGGTAGCCAGGCAAGGTCCATTACCTGTAAGGATAGATGTGGAAAAGCTCATTGTCTCTATAGTTCTTTGTGGCAGTGGCTGTAACTTATGGACGCCTCTGGTCTTCCATGAGTTAGAATCAGGGTTCCCTCAACTTTCAGAACATCAGAATCGCCTGAGTTTTTCCTTATGTGCCGGCGCGCACGTGCACGTGTGTGTGTGTGTGTGTGTGTGTGTGTGTGTGTGAATTTGGCATGGAAGTGGAGGTTAAAGGGTAACTTGGAGTTAATTCTCTCCTTCCACGGTTTGGTTCCTGGGGATCAAATTCAGATCATCTGTGTTACCTGCTGATTCATTTTGCCTGCCTTGGGGAATATTTTATTTTTATTACTTTTGTGTGTGTGTGTGTGTGTGTGTGTATGTGTGTGTGTAGGTGCCCATGGAGACAGGAAGAGGGCATCAGATCCTCTGGAGCAGCTGTGAGCTATCTGACTTGGATACTGGGAACTGAACTGAGGTCCTCTGCAAGAGTAGTTAACCATCTTATCTACTGAGTCCTACCTGCAGCCCCCAGAGAGCTTTTTATAGCAATTCAGTGCTCTGGTCCCTGGTGAAGGAATCAGGCATGTTCTCTGGGTGAGCCTGAACCTTGTAAAGCACTCACCGGGATAGCTGAGAGCTGAGTCATTAACACTCCGAGTGACTTAAGCTAAGAGACTCCTCCTAGCACTTTCCATACTTGTCTTAGTCCTCACTCAGGGAGCGAGATGGGATGGACTCATTTTATAAGTGATGCAGCTGAAATTAAGAGAAGTTCAAGACCTCGACCAAGGCTATTGAGTTAATCAGCAGTGGAAGGTAGGTTTGAATCTGATGTTCCTGCCTATCTTGAAGAAACCCAGATTCAGCTAATACTAGATGGTTGAGGACCTGGAGGGGTAGAGTGGGAATTGTTCCTGAGAGGACTTGTTGTCCTGTGGTACCTGAATTTGGCAGCAAGTAGTAACTTTCTGATTGAGCAGAAGACAGGCATTGGCAAAGACTTGGGGTTCCAAGCAAGAAGATGCCAGCCAACCAGAAGAATGTCTTTACGTCTGTGCACTGCCTAACTCTCTGCTACCGCAACTCTGAGGCCCGGGCCTAGGCCTGAGAGAAGCCTGCATTTCTCCTACACTCTGAAGCTGCTGCTATTGCACCTTGCTTGTGAGCCTTTCATTAGTGGGCCCCATACTTTGCCACCCAGCTGTCCAGGTTGCACCGTGTTCCATTAAGTCAGACTGCTTGGAGAAAGGCCTCCAGGCATCCGAGGCATTTAAGGGGATCCCCAGTTCTTCCATGGCTGCTTTTAGAGTGTGGGGTAGGCCTAGCTGTTTGAATTTTCACCACGACTGACTGCTCCACCATAAAGGTGGGAGCCAGACTGTAGGTGGGCTCCGAAAGCATTGCCTGCTTTCTTCATTTGCTGATGTTTGTTGATGGCCTGTGGTGGGCAGGGACCGGTCTGGGAGGGTGGGGCTCGGGATCCAGTAGGTGCCTCTCGGATGATGGTCTGAACTTGCAGGTGAGGGCATGGGAAAGGAAGAAAAGCAAGAGCTGATTGCAGAAGCGCTGTAGGAAGGAGATATGAGGACCTTGGAATTACAGGTAATTTGGTCAGGACCCAAACTGAAATTTCTCTTCTCTATGATGAAAGGGCTTGCTGGTTGTCGAGCTCGCAGAGGGTCCATTAACTTATATAGCCAGGCCTTTCAGAAGCCCTGTCATTTACATACGAGCACCCGCCTAGCTCAGCTGTTCATTTCTGCACTTCGTTAAGAATTTATCTAGGGAATATTTGCCTTGGGAACTTGGGAATTTGGGGGATTCACTTAAGTGCTCGAGGGGAGAACCCAAGCACTTTCCTCCCATGTAACCCTGATCTTCAGCTTTCCTCCTGTATGACTTTCTGACTAATCTATGGCAAGGAGTACATGCGGAAGCCCCATGCATGCTCAGGTCTCTCTCTCTCTCTCTCTGGTTCCCATGTTTTGCTGAAACTTGGAGGCAAAAACCAGTTCTCTCTGCATGTGAGAATGGGTGTGTGCACCAGAGGGATGGACTTAGAGGTGCATGGCATGTCAGTAGCACGTTGGTAGATAAGGCATGACCGGTTTCTGGACGGGCCTGAAGTGTGAAACTGTCCTTACTGCATATTCCCCTCCCAATGCTCTATGGCCCCCTAGCTGTAAACCCTCAGCCTTGGGATAGCATGGGTCTCAGGTCTAGGGTGCCTCCCTTCGAGGGTCCTTCGCTGATAATTACGTTATGAATGTTTCTTTAGCTGGGACCAGATTTAGGCTGTCTGGTGGTAATTTTGCAAGGTTTCATATCAAAGCCAAAGGTGCCTCTAGAATGGAAGTCTAGAATTGGTCTTGAGCTTCTTTTAAGTGTTGATGGTGCACAAATCAGAGCCTAGAAAGGCCAGCCCCGGGCACCAGCCCTGAACTGAGCAGTGTTGCCGTCCCCTGAGCCCTCAGGAGCTCGTCCTCGGGAGCGTTTGGAGTTCCCGGACAGTAGCGATCTCCAGGGTTATTTTCTTCTGCTTTTCTCCCCAATCTTTACTGTGCGGCTCCTTCCCTCTTCTGTCTCGCAGGATTCCGCGAGCAATAATTAGCTAATGTTTGCAGAGCACTTTGAAATCCTCAGATGAAAGGCATCAGAGAAGCGCAAAGTATTATTATTTATTATTAGCCTGAACCAGAACGGGGAGAGCACCAGGCCGGGCGCTATTTCCGGGCTCTGCTGGTCCTTTCTGCGTGATGCGCTTTCTTTATTAGAAATCCAAAGTGAAGAAAGTGAGAGAGATTGGGACCAGTGGGGTACCACATACTTGTGACTGAGCATGGTGTCACAGGGTGGTGCCGGGCTGGGTTTGGACAGGGGTTTACTGTTGGCACTGTTTGTCTAATGGAGACGCACTCACGAACATTAGTACCAAGCTACGTCACGCTTTTAGTTTACTTGGCACTAAACTTAATGATGCCTGAGGAATCCGTTGCAGGGGAATTCAGTATGCCCGGATCCCAAGCACAGGGCTAGCATGTTCCCCTCTGGTAGGGTGGAGTGTTTCTGCTCCTTTCATGGAGTGCTCAGGAATGGGTCTAGAGTCCAGTTCTCTGTGAGATTGTGGCATGCTCAGGCCAGGACTCTGAAGCTCAGCCAGAGTCAGGAGGCACAGTGGGAATCTGTGCGGTTCACTCCTTTCCAATACAGGAGGCTTCCCCTGCCATTTAAATCCATTGTTTGCTGGAGGACAAGAAGGCACTGGGGTGGTTTTTTGTTTGAAAGGAAGGAGTTACCTTCTGCCTTTTGGCAATAATGCCCTGCACCTACACCTCTTCCCTCAATGGCACCAAGATCACCAAGCTCATCAGATGGCTGTACCCTTATTGCCACTGCCTCGTGAACCCCCCCCCCCCAGAAGCTTGTACTGCCTGCTAGCTCTGTGAGTGAGATAGGGGTCACTGCCTGAGGACTCTGCTTCCCTTAGCGGAGCCTGGCTAAGAAGCAGCCAGGGTCCAGGGTACGGATTCTCTTCCATCTGATCCATTGCAGTTGAGTTTCCCTGACACTCTAATGGTCGCTGCAGACTTTCTGCTCCTTGATGGGCAGGTGCTTCATAGGTAGAATCTCCTAAGAAGATGGGTGATTATTGGGATGTCCAAGCATTCTCACCCTGGTCAGGTTTCTCAATAAAGTGGCAAGCACACTACTTAGCAGTGAATCTCATGGCTGGGCCCTTTTGATTTACTCTTACTTTCTTCTAACAGACGTGGTAAAATGCAGTTTTCTTTATATTTGTTTTAGAGATAATTAGAGTGGAGGACCAGCGAGCTTCAATGTGTCTTCAATATGTTTCTTTGCAAACAAAGACCAGTGTACTTAAGAGGGCTGGAGAGAGCTGATATACCATGTAGTTCTGAGGAGAGAGCTGATATACCATGTAGTTCTGAGGCGCCCACCACAGAGCAGGTCCAGTGTTGGGTCACTGAGATACAGGTTGAAATGACATTTTTGAGAATTCTGGAATTTTGGTTTCTTTAATAAAACACAGAAATATTATAAGAATGTGCTTTTGTTTTAATCCCAGCTGTAGGGATATAGGGCTGCTTTGGATGGTCCTGCAGCTGACTATGATTTGCCTTGTGCTCTAGCAGAGGCGTGGTTTTGCCAGCTGCAGACGGTTTCTGTGATTGTGTGATGTTTGGAATTCTGGGAACTTTTTCAAAAGGGAATAAATCTTAAGGCCCTGAGAGGTAGGGTGGGTGGTTGTTGGTTGTTTAAGGAGGTTGGTTGCGGTGTGTTAGTAGCCATGGTCAAAGAAGAAATAAAAGATTCAGTGATCTCTCTCTCTCTCTCTCTCTCTCTCTCTCTCTCTCTCTCTCTCCTTGTTTCTTTCCTATCTAGTGTTAGGGAGTAAAACAGGGGTGGGGATGATAAAGGGTTGGAAAAAGAAGAACCTACAAAGTAGCAAAGACACAAAGTAGCAAGGACCATCAACTAGAGTATGACCCCAGCTCCCTAACTGTGGTGCTTACAGGCACATTTATGTCATTGCGGTCATGAGCATTGAATGAGCTCTGTACAGTGTTTGACCAGTGTCTGCCGCATAGAAGGTTTTCAGTGCAGATTTCCTTCTCTTAAGATGGGGAGGGGATTAAACTCCAAGCTGCCTTTCTCAGGTGTAGTACCCTGCCTTCGTTGTTTCTTTTGGACTGTTACACTTCAAGCATTCTCCACTGAACAATGAAGGTCTTTTGTAGGGTGATGACCTGTAGGCTAGCTGGAGGACCTTCGAGCAGCCCCTGCAGCCTTTTCTCCTGAGTCTTTCTGTTGGAAGGACCTCCTCTGGGGTAGACTGTCCTTTGTACAGCTCTTATAAACTAAGTGCTTGCTGGTATGGTGTTGGTTACTGGAGAGAGGTACTTGAGCAAGGTGTGGCTCCAGGAGACAGCCATGACAACTAGGAAGTGAGTGCTGTCATTGTGTATACAGTAGCAGGAGTAGGAGCATGGGGCGGGGGAGGCATCTACAATGGGCACAAGAGTTGCGTGCCACTTGGTGAGTTTCTGGGGCTGGTGGGACATGGGTTGTGATATGGGAGACATTTTGGGTGGAGCAGCCCTGTGGAGCATTCTTGTATCCAGCTCCTCTACCAAGTCACCCTTACTGAAGTCTCCAAGGGGAACAAGAATCTCAAGTGCCTCAGACTGTGAACAGGCAAGTGAAATAGACACATTTGTATCAATATTACAGGGGCCATTGCAACATGTTTGGGACTATGATTCTGATGGGGTCTTGGGTAAGACAGACATTGATACAGTCAGTCCCGCTTGCCTCTTGGTGATGTGGTGATAAAGGAGATGGTTCTGGCTAGGAATGGGTCTTTGCTTGCAAGGCATTTGAGGAAATAGGGATAACCCTGAGTGGGTACTGAGCCTTTTGTCTCTGAACCTAAGACTCCCCTGATGTGGCATAACTGACCCGATGTGAAATAATTGACCCCCCTGGTTTTTTTGGCCATGGTTAAATGCCACACTGCCCTTGGTTGTTCCCTTTCCTTCTTATGTCCTCTATAAGTTACAATTTTCTGAAATAAAATTTCATCCTCCCCCTTCTCTCAAGCAGACAAGGCTGGCCTTGAACTCCTGACTCTTCTGCTTCCCATGGGCAGGGGCTGCCGGCATGCCACTGTGCAGGTGACAGTTATGTATCAAAATAACATTTTAGAAGGAACAAAGAAGCCAGACTCTTTGCAATCCTACCATCTGGAGGACAGAGTCAAGTGGTGGCATTCTTTGTTTTTTTTTTTTTTGTTGTTTTTTTTTGTTTTTCCTCCCCCCACCTTGCTTTTAAACTGGTAAACAGATGAGTTATTGTATATATTGGTTTTCAGTATGGAGGCTGTCACATATGGGCCGCCCAACAATTTTTCCTGTGGATTTCAGCCAGGTCCGACACCTGCTCCTTTAACAAAAACTAAAGCATATAGCTTCGTTCACTTGATGGATTTAAGTGAGAATAACCTTAGGCAACACTGTTGCCATTTTGTTGCAAACTTGACAGGCCAGAGCCCCTTGTAAGTTTCTTTGTTATAAACTCTGAACTGGTGGTGTGCAGAAACATCACCCTTGCCCTTCTTTAAAAACAGGAGTGATAGGTAGAGAGTGGTCAAAACAGGAGTGACAGGTAGAGAGTGGTCGGTCGGCTCTTAAAGTACTGAACAAGCTTCGGCCCGAGGGTAGCATTTTAGAAGTTGGTATGTACACTGTATTGTTCTCATTAATGAATCGTTGGAGCCTGAATATAATGAGGTCATCGAGGGCGAATGTGTCACCTTGGCCTTTACCTCAGCATCCAAGTGGCCTGCTATCAAGATGTAAGAACACCTCTGATTGACAGCTGGGGTAGGATGGAGGCATAAGCAATGACCTTCATGCTGAGGGGCAGGCGGCCATCGAGAAGACCATAGGTGTCATCTTGGGGCTTACAGAAAGCCTCCCTGTCTATCTCTGAGTGTGTGTGGTCCCATTCCTGCCTGGAAGTCTGCCTGCATCTCATCTCCCACTTTCATGTCCCCCTTTTCAGGGCCTCTGCCCTGGCCTCAGGCTGGAAGACCAGGTTGGCTTTGCCTGAAGGAATATGATTTGCTGCCAGGGTGATGGTGACCGATTCATAGTGAGCAGATTGCCACCAGTGGGGCAGGTGTGCTGCTGACAGTGTGAGCTTTTAGGGTGCTACATGGTCTGTGTGGTGTCAGTTGTCTCTGCTCCTATGCTTTTCCACACAGCCCTGGGTGGGGAGGGATAGTAGCAGAATCTTCTGGTTTATGGACATTTCTGGTGGGGAGAGCATGTGGCATAGAGAAGGGATCCCACGCTGCACGAATCCCAAGGCTCTGCCAGAAGCTACCACTTAGTGAGGGGAAAATACTTTGTAATCACTGACGGTCAAGGAGATGGAGTCTCTGCTCTCCTTCGTGGTTGGGTGAGAGCTGGGATTGGCCATTCAGATCAGCGGACTCTCAGGCTCTGCAATGGACACACATTTGCTCGATATTAAGTATGGCTTAGAGATATGTTCCATGACTTCAGAGGGTCCCAGCGAGAGGAGCATGCATCTGCCCTTAGAACCTGCATGTCCCATCCCAAGACTAGTTGAGCTGTCTTCTAGTGGTTTCTGGAATGTTCACTGGAAAAATGAGTAGACTATCAGAGGGTGCTCCTGTAGTGAAACTGCAGATAGCCCAATCCTGCTTCTACAGTGAGTCAGCAATAGCCCAGTCCTGCCACCTCACTGATTATCTTACCTATGGCTCGGTTTCCCTTCTTGATTCTGCCTCTTAGAAAATAAACCCAATCCTCCCATCTTCTCTCCTCACTCTCTACTCCATGCTCCCACTTTCCTGCCCTCCCATCCTCTCCCCTCCATCCCCTCTCTACTCCATGCCCCTGCCTTCCCTCCCTCCTATTCTTTCTCTTCCCTACCCTCTGTACTCTATTCTTCACCATCCACCCCTCCTTTCTTCAGGCTGACTGAACTGCAGGCCCTTCCACTTTAGTCTCCCAAGTGCTGGGGTTGTAGGACACACACACCACAACCAGTTCCCATAGAGAATAAGCTTGGGATGACATGCTGCCCTATTGGACAGCAAGAGGAACTAAAAGATCTTAACCAACATTATTGCCCAACCCGTCAAATGTAGCAAATGTCAACCTAGTAATGACAGCTGTGTCCTAAGAGCTGATGTTTCCTGAGTACTGACCGCGTGCTAAGTCCTATGAAGACCACAGTTTGCCAGAAACTCTGATTGACAGAGTTTGTATCTTCTGTATGGTAGAAGAGGAAACCAAGGCTCGGGAGGTTAAGTGTCCTTTTAGGAAGTTGGTGGCCGAGAGTCACACCAGAGCTTGCCTGATGTCCCCTCTGGAAGCCACACTTCCAGCTAAAAACCCACATGAGGTTGATGCTGGGCATTTCTTGGTCTCCCTTGCCTGGATTTTTGCTTTCCCCATGTTTGGAAATCATGGCCCATGCCAGCCTTTGGATTGGAAGGGGATGCCAGTCTTTTATACACTGGGTACTAAATGCTTGGCCTTTGTTTTTAATGCCTTATGGTGTCAAACCAGGATACACTGGGATTTTTTTTTTTTTTAAACAATCTTTTTAGTAGCTTGGGTTATAAATCTTATTGACATCTTTGAGGAAAGACAAAGGAGAGGAAACCTAGACTTGACCTGTGGCCTAGGAGAAGAGCAGCGAATTCCCTCTGTGGGTTTTATTTTCTTTACTCACTTTTGCACATTGCAAAACCTCTCCTGGATGATGAGCTGGTGTGGTTTTTGCATGGCCTTGAGCAGCTGCTGCTGGGTTTAACCCAGTGCTTTGTAGTGGCCAGTCTGTGAGCCAGCTTGAGTCCTGTGTCCCTACTGTGTGCAGAGCATGTGGAAGGGAGCCAGAATGCTGATGGGTTTTCAAGCACTGTACCACGTCTCTAAGTGTGGGAGCCAATTGTAGGAAAGGAGAGTTCTGGGCCTGCAGCTGAGGTCGGAGCCCAGGGAAGAGCCCAACAGGCAAAGAACACCCCACTTAATCAGAAGGCTGGGTGTGGTGGCATGAATATGGCCATGGGGCTGGCAGAGTTGGAGGCTGTTTAACTAGAATGTGTTTGGTGCTTTTTTTTTTTTTTTTAACCTAGGCAAGTGTTCTGTCCCCTTGGGGCACTGGGCAGTGTCTCTATCTGGTACTTACTCTGTAGATGATTTAGCATCTTGGAGTAACTCAAGGGATTCTCTGATGGTGCTGATTACATTAATTGAAATATAATAGCTAGCTAATAATATAATAGCTGGCATTTATGGAACACTCACCAAACAGCAGACCCCTTGCCAAGCCTTTGATTTCTACAAGATCCCCAAGAGATGGCTACTAGTTTGTATTCTCGTTTTACGGACAAGGAAACGTCTGCTTCCCTGTCTTTACGTGGTCACCTTCAGTGCCCTCTCTTAAAGAATCCAGCTCTTTTGGGTGGCAGCATTTGGCATGTGTTAGATTAGATATTCAGTCAGGGTTTTCAGGCGAGTGGATGGACTCTGCCTGCCTCTGAGTGCCTGCAAGCTCCCGGGCCCCTTCTTATGCTTTAGGTTCCTAACAGTGAGTCCAATTAATCCGGTTGCAGACGGGGGCAGGGCTCAGTGGTCCAGGAGCAGGGAGACGCATGGTGGTACTGAGAGTGAGAATGGCCTCCTGGGCTGTTCCTGGGCACACAGGTGTTAAGGCATTGCATGAATTGTCTTTCAGGAGAATTTGCTGAGGCAGCATTTCTCCTCTCAGTCAGTGGCCATGTGTGACACTCTTTGTCTGCACTGAGTCAGGTTGGACTCTGGAGGACCTATAGGTTGGGATGATGGTGACTTACCTGCATCAGGTAAGGCACTGGGCTGTGCTTGCCGTTTCCACAGCCGGGACCTCATTAAACCTCACAAACTCGGGTGACGAGGGGACCTTAGGTAGTGCTGAATTCTCCAGGCCAAGGCCATTTCGGAGGCAGAAAGAGAGAGGGGAGGGGAGACCTCTTAGAAGTAACTGAAGGAATAACTTCTGACCTCTGCCCATTTGCATGTGGGCAAGAGTGTTGGGTTGTCAGCCAGTCGGTTACTCAGGAGCACAACCTGGGCAGCCTGACCGCTTTCTGTATGTGCATACCAAATGAATATTTCTCCCAGGCATGAGAGTGTGCTCAGGAACCTGGCCACTTTCTGTGTGTGTGCATACCAAATGAATATTCTCCCAGGCATGAGAGTGTGCTCAGGAACCTGGCTCGTGTCTCACGGAGGGGCAGGTAGACTGCTCTCTCCTAACACCCGTGAGTAAGCTCTGTTCCCACCCACACTTCTGTTATAGTGAGGGTCCAGAGGCTAGCCAAAATGAAGCTATGTGTCCTAAAAGTACCAACCATATACCCCAGATTCTCACTGAGGCCCTTATATACCTGAGCTCTTGTGGGCCACCATTTGCCTGTGTCACCTGAGACAGAATTAGGGAGCGCCCACCACAATTCCTCAGTGCTGTAGGTTGGAACCAGAGCCTGTGTATAACCCCAATCTCGGGCAGTTTTAACTGATATTTTTAAATCAGAATGTTCCTTCTACAACTTTATGTCAGTCAACTCCATGATGGAGAGAGAAGGGATTGGGGTGTGTGTGTGTCTCCTGTGTGTATGTGTGTATCTGTGTATGTGTGTATCTGTGTATGTGTGTATCTGTGTATGTGTGTGTGTGTGTGTGTGTGTGTGTGTGTGTGTATGTGTGTGGTTTGGATTGAAGGAGAGAGCTCAGAAGTCATGTTGTATAGTTAAAAAGATAGATCTGAGGCCAAGCCATCTTTGACTTGAATCCCTCTCTGTCTTTGTCTTTGGGAGCCCCTGGGAGCTTTGGAAGTACATGAGGCTAGGTTCTATGGTCATGGATAGTTGGCATCACAGATAAACCAACACCTGGAAAATTCTCTTACTGTCAACAGTGAAGACCCTAGGCGGGAGGAAGAACTGATCTTGATGCTGTTGGGCTTGAATCTGCCTGTGCAGAGGACATACTGATGGGCTAAGTGGTCAACTTCAGATGGCCACTGCCCCTTTCCCAGCCACATTCTTTTAAAGACTCAAGCCATCAAGAAAGAGGAAACGTTGGCCTAGAGAGGCCCAGTGGTCCTCAGGAGTGAAGAGAGGTCAGCCCCCACCCACATGGGAGAAGATGAAGCTGGACCTCTGGCCCAACAGCCCAGTGCCAGCTCTTCTCGGTCTCCAGCTGGGGCTAGTTCTCTGGGGGAAGCGGGCATGTGCTGTGTGTTCCTCCCGTGTCTTGGTTATTCCTGGAAGTCTCTGTCCTTGTTGATCATGTGTCAGCCATGTGCTGCCCCCTCTTTGAAAGTCACACTTAACAACAGCTGGGGCGATTCTTATCTCCTTGTTACCCCTTTGATTATAAGATCCATTGTTCTGGCCTCTGCTCCTAGGCACATACTAGCTCCACTGTGTATACAATTAAACAATCCTGAACAACCCTGCGCGTCTCAAGTGCCCGGAATCTCCCAGTGTTTCAGAGGCAGCTTGAAAATGAGCAGAACTGTATTTCCGTTTCCCAATGAGCTTATTGTGCTCAAAATATCGCCTGCTAGTTTATGAAGGGAAGCCACAGGCTGGGGACCCAAGGGCACTTCTGGCCGCAGCCTGTAACTCAGTCTCCGCCTCTGCCCCTTTGCCCCATTAAGTCTGTCCTAGATGCTCTGTCCACCCCTGGGGCATAGCCCTGCTTCCTAGGAACAGCACTAGCCTGCATGAGCTGGCTTGGGGCTCATTCTCGTGGACTGGTCGGAAGGAATTTGGAGTGTGGACTTCCTCAAGTGGCTGCCATCAGGGCAGCCGGGTCTGTAGGCAGATAGAAGCATGTGGGCAGAGGGAGCCATCGTGAGGTGGGGACAAAAAGCCCGCCTTCATCTTTAACTGTGCCGGGTGGACAATTGAGACATTCAGTTTACGCCTGAGAGCGGAGTGGGCCAGGATAGTCTAGCTGACCTGGTAGACCTCCGAGATGAAGCTCACAGGAGAAGCAAATAGAGCTGGGGATTACCAACCAGGGGAACAACTGGGGCAGAGTCCTGGGAGAGAATGTTTATTTCCTTGCTCTCTAGGAGGGATTTGGAAAGAGCAGTAATCCTGGGTTAGGAGTAATTGTTACAGCGAGATGATACTTGAGTGGCAGGCAGCTCTGGCAGAGGCAGCAGAGATGAGCAGGCAGGGGGGTCGAGGGGCCTGCAGAAGGTCAGACGTGTCCGTTCTGACCCGGGGCTTCTTCCTCCCGTTGCAGAATTAACCAGAGGAGCTGCTGACCCCAGGTTCCCGGGTGTAGGGTTAGCAAGCATCACTGCTACGAGCCTGTCACAGTCAGAAACTGGCAATAAAAGTTTGGAAGGGGAGACCTCTTTGGAGCCGCTGACCCCTTTCAGATGTGACAAGGGGAGAAACTTGCAGCAAAGAAGGCGTCTAAGGCTGTGAAGTCAGCAGGAAACGCGGGTCGGGCTGGGGCTCCCGTACAGGCAGATGTCGCGAGTTAATTCCTCCTCCCACTGAAGAGTTCAGGCTGGGTTTGTTTTTTTGTCATGGGGAACTGGGAAATAGAGTAAGGGGAGGAGCCTCTGCTTGGAAAAGTTCTGCCTTGAGTGCCCCAAACCACAGAGCAAGGAAGGAATTAAGACAAGTTTTGATCTTTAAAAAAAAAAAAAAAATCAGCAGCAACTGAATGGCTTAAAAATTTAGATTAAAATCTCAGAATAGCCAGACCCTATCACTCAGTGTCTCTACCCCCCAGGTCACCCACCGCCTCAAGTGATCTGTAGTTTTTAATTCCCCGGAATAGTCAGAGGAGGGAAAAACGAAAAACAAAAAACAAAAACAAACAAACAAAAATCCAACAACCCTCTAAATTTTAGTTGTCTGCACTATGTGAAATTCCCCTTGATTTCATTTCCATGGTTTGTTTAAAGTTTTTAATTTTTTACATGGATAGATTGTGTCCTCACCTGTGAGTGTTTGTAGGTCAGAGGACAAGCTGTGGAGTCGATTCTTCCTCTGGGGTTCTGGGGTCCAACCCCAGGGTCAGGCATGGTCACAGGACTTAGTCAATGGAGCCATGTTGACTCATCCTTTCTGGGGAGAAGCTGGTGAGTGAGCGGTTTCACACCCATTTCCAGATGGAGGAGCTGAAGTACAGATGGCCAGTCTGGCCTGCAGGGTGCACATGTGAATGACCCCTGGTTCTGTTGACTTGACCATTCCTCCAGGATGTTAGCCATGCGCCCTTAGCCATGCACCCTTAGCCATGCACCCTTAGCCATGCGCCCTTAGCCATGCGCCCTTAGCCATGCGCCCTTAGCTATGTGCCCTTAGTCATGAGCCCTTAGCCTTGCAGCCTAGCACCCATTAACTTCCCTCCCCCTCAACAGCATCTCTCATCCAGGGTAGACTGTTGTCCTCCAAGAGACCCAGCTGACCACAGTCCCATTTGGTAATGGCTTAGTTCTCAAGGACCTATACTGATTCCCCTCCTGTCCCATCTTTGATATGATATGACATGGGCAACGGGAGAGTGTCTGTCCTCCCCCAGTGTCTCCTGACGGACAATGAGACAACATCAAATGATGAGTGCCTTCTCTTAAATAGCTCATTTTAAGTTGAGATACTATTTTGATATTAAATTGAGATGCCATCATATGTTTCTATTTAAAGCACACAGTTCAGGGCTGGCGAGATCACTAAGCAGGTAAGAGCCATTGCTGCTCTTGGAAAAGGCCGGAGTTTGACTTCTACCACACGTGACACATAGCTCATAACCACCTATAACTCCAGCTCCAGGGGGTCAGGTGCTCTCTCCTGGCCTCTGTGGGCACGCACATGTGTGCCCTCACACACACAGATACATACACAGAAATAAAACTTAAAACGTACAATGCAGTGGTTTTTAGAATACTCACGGGGGTGTGCATACACCAGCATTCTGTTTCTGGGTATTTCTCGGTATTCGTAAAGAAACCCCATTTTCCCAGATGGTGCTACTCACTCCTTTTTCCTCAGCTCCTGAGTGGTTTATATAAATGGAATAATACACACGACTCCTGCCTTTTTGTCTGCCTTCTTTAGAATAGCATATTAAGTGTCAAGGACCAGCCAGGGCTTGATATGCATTGGTATGCTGTCTGTTTTTATCACTGCATAATACTCCGTTCTGTGGTTGTACCACACAACCAGCTTGGGTATTCTAAGAACTGGAAGGGTTGGTGCCTTTCAGTCACAGGGCATCCAACATTCTGCTCGGCCCCTAGCATTACCCACGCTTGCTGCACAGGCTTCTCTGCGTCTTCCGGTTTGTTTTCTGGTCTGCAGATGGCCTGCATCTCCCTTGGCATGTTGTGGAGACACAGGTGGTAACTCAGACATTCCAATTAACTTGACTGTTCTTGGCCTTTTTTATAAGTAATAAAAATTGTGGTGGCTACAACTGGTTGATTTTAAAGGAGAGACTGTAAATATTTTCTGCCTAGAGGAGACTGGAGTCTGGTCTGGCTCTTCATGGGAGGTTCCTGCAAGGGCTTGCAGGCAGGAGATCAGTTAATCGCCAGTTGGGGAGCTCAGGGGACAATCTGTGTGGCACTGGCTGGAGGCTGCAGACCTGGGAGAGCTCCTGACCTCTAACCTGGATCAGGGATAGGGTACTTGAAACAGGGCTAACATTCATGGCTCTTCTCTCTGGTTGGGGCTTGGTGGGCACAGATCCACCAGGGAAGGCAGAAGGGAGTTGGGAGATGAGCCTGGACAGAGTGGAGTAAGTTGGTGGCCCTGCATCATGTCTGACCTATGACTTGTCTAGATCCCACCTGATTGGCCGAGCTTCCCCTTGTACAAATCTTAGGTCTACATGCTCTTCTTGACTTCACAGGGTTAGTTTTGAAGCGGTGGTCATCACTAAGGTATGCTCCAATGAGTGATGCTATTGGAGACTGTACTCTGTGACTGAAGCCAACTGCAGGACTTCATTTCACGTCTTTTAAATGAATGAAACCAAGGTGAAGGCTATTAATAAATTTTTGGACACTGGTGTCTATGTGTACCCTTTTCTCTTGGTCATTTTCTTTGAGACATAAGACCACCCCACGAATACCTGTGTGGTTCCATTCCTTGTTTAGCGTTAGAGAATGCTCAGCCCTCAGCCTGGGGTTTCCTTTTCCTTGGTGCTTCTGTAGTGTGCTCATTATGTTGTTTCCCAATCCAGAAATCACTGATGTCTGCATCTTGTCATATTTTATCAGCAAATAAAGCCTTTAAAAGATAGAGCCACCATGGGTTATTTTCAGTTGAACCAGCTCTGGAGTTTGTAACCAGTGGTTCTCAACTTGTGGGTTGTGACCCCTTTGGGAATTGCATATCAGATATTTACATTACAATTTATAACAGTAGCAAAATTACAGTTATGAAGTAGTCATGAAAATAATTTTATGGTTGGGGGTCACCACACCATGAGGAACTGTGTTAAAGGGTTGCAGTATGTTGAAGGATGGGAGCTACCATCTGCAGAAGCAGTGGCCAAATGGGCCTTATAGTGATGTCCTGCAAGGTTCTGATGGAACTTCTGGAATGTTCCACTACTTTCAGTTTCGGTATAGCTGGTGGAAAATGTATATAGAGCATTGTATAAACTTAATTTTGTCACAGCTTTTCAAATTTTACCATTGTAGATAAATTGAGAGTCCTTAACTACCAGGAGAAAACTGCTTGTTCATAGGAAATGGGCTGAATTTTCTCTCCTCTATTTCCAAGAAATGAGGAAAGGTTAGAAAGGGTCATGCAGACTTAGTTGTGAGCAGGGTGTGGGTATATGCATGTGCGGGTACATGCATGTGCGTGCATCTGTGGGTGCATGCGTGCGTGCATGCATGCATATGTGTGTGTGAGTGTGTGTGTATATGTATGTGAGAGAGTGTGTGTGTGTGAGTGTGTGTGTATGTGTGAGTGTGTGTGTATATGTATGTGAGAGAGAGAGAGTGTGTGTGTGAGTGTGTGTGTGTATGTATATGAGAGAGAGAGGGTATGTGTGTGTGTGTGTGGGGGGGGTGTTTCTTATAACTTGAACTCCTAAAGAGGCCCAGTGATGACCTCTGTTGGGAGGGGGATACTGCAACTGCCAATTGTCTTTTTTCTGGTACTTTGTTTTTTTGTGGTAAGTGGCTTCTGGTGGCCGTTTCTTTAGTAAGGGTTGGCATGTTGCTGCTGCTTTCTGTCCCGTGTTGCCTGTTGGCCGGGGAGTCGGCTTCTGACTGCTGCTTTGAAGGGAAGACTGCATGATTTTGTATACTGTGGACCATGGGTGACCCTTCCCTTCAGGGTGTGTCTGACTTTCCATTTTGTTAGAGACAGGACATCTACAACTTCGTAGCATCAGTGCCTTAGGGGATCTTGTCTACGGGGATCCATCAGGGATCCTTTTCGAAGACTGACCCAGCTATTTGGTTTTGTGAGGAGTGGTTTTCCTAGTCAGGATCCGCTCGGGTTTAGGAGCTTGTCTACTCCCACTTGTCTTTTCCTAAGGGCCAACCGTGGAACTCAATTTTCCGGAAGAGGTAATTTCTCCTTCATTGTCCTTGTGTGTATCTGTGCATGGTGCTCATGGAGGCAAGAGGTCAAGCTCAGGCGTTGTTCCTCAGGACTCAGACACCTTTTTTTTCTTTTTTTTTTCCAGACAGGGTCTCTTCCTGGCCTGGAATTTGCTAACTAGGTCAGGCTAGTTGGCCAGTGAGCCTCAGGGCACAGTTTCCTTCCTCCAGCACAGGAATTGTAAGCTCCTCCCACCATGCTTTGTTTTCCCATCATGCTTTGCTTTTCCATCATGCTGTGCTCTCTATGTGAGCTCTTGGGATTGAACGCAGGTCCTTGCATTGTGAGGCTGACATTTTACCAAATTGAGTCACCTCCCTAACCTCTAGTTCCACATTCCTTGAACAGAGTGTGTTTCTGCACTGTCCCTCTGCCTTGTTTTGTGTAAGCTCATGGCTAATGCCATCTGCTGATCTGTTGGCGGCAAGCAGAGTGGGCACCGAGTGGGCTTCATTCCAGCCTTGTCATATGGGAAAGTGCTGGAGAGAGGAGCTTCTATAAGGTTGATTTCAAAGCTCTGAGATGATTTCTCTGTGCCCTGAGTTCAGACCAACTTTGCTCCCTTGGGGGGGGGGGGGATGATCTGAAGTCACATGATACAGTGCTTCTGGGAAATGATGAGCCTTTTCCAGTCAAAATTGTTCAGAGGTTTCTAGAACTTCCACCTTGGACGGGAGAGGCAGCCACTTTGGAGTAGTGATCTAGCGTGTGGCTGGGTGCCTTGGACAGAGGGCTCAGGGTCTTGCTATGTAGTTCTGGCTGTTCTACAACTCACTATGTAGACCAGGCTGGGCTGGCGCTTCAGAAATCCACCTGGGATTAAAGGTGGGAGGCATTTTGTCTAGCTTAGATTCTTTTATAATCCTCCAAACTTGAGTCTGGCGGTGACATTTGAATCTAACCTGTGGCCTCTTAGCCACTGAACACACTTTCTTGCATGACTGTATTTGAATGTCTAGATCATAGACTTACACAGAAATGGCATCCATTTGGAAGTAGCTTCCGTAGTCTTCCTATACCCATCTCTCTAAGCTAGAAAGACTGACTGTGCGCAGGCTGGAGCTCTCTGTTGGCTTGCACCTGCCTTCAGATGGCTTGGAAGTGAAGACACCCCTTTTAATTAGTAAATTAAATTTTATTTTCGAGTTTTGCTATTTTTTAAAAAAATGGCTCAAGTAACCAAGAGAAGTCTTTTCGAGAACTGGCATCTGTGTCAGGTGACTCAGGTACCAGGAGAATCTGAGGTGCTCGCTGACCTTCATGCCTGTAGTCACGTGCATATATTCCCTACAGTCTAAAATGAAAAACCAGTGGAAGACCAGAACCCTGTCCCATACAGAAAATTCAGATACCACTGTCCTTGTAATACAGTTTATTGAGTGCTTGCTGCCATAATGTATCATAATGTCCAAGCTCTGCCGGGGTCAGGCACTTTTAAATCACAATGGTGGGCATGGTCATGGACCTCAGAGCCTAAGATATTTGCCATTTGGTACATTATGGAAGACATTTTTCAATACTTATCCTTACTCTTGGATAAGTAAGGAGTGTGGGGGCAGTCTCCACGTCCATGTCCATCTGTGGGGCCAGAGAAAGGACAGAAGAGCCAGGAAGCGGCTGGTGTTTAATTAAGGGTGAGAATTTTCCTAACAGCTTCTTTGTCATTGGCATTGTGTTTGGGGTCCTTCTGTTTGTTTAGGAATGTGCACCGGCCCCCAGTAGCAGCTATAAAGTAACAGGTTCCGATGGTGGGGTCCTGGAGGTTGCAGCTGGGAGTAACCCCCAAACCTTCTATTGGAAGCCCTTCCCCATCTTTTACCTTCTCCCTTTTATTGGGGGGAAAATGGAAGAAGGAAGGAAATTAGAGATGCTTACACTTTCTTTTCTCATTTGTGCAGATTTCCGTGTGTGTGTGTGTGTGTGTGTGTGTATACATGTGTGTGCTCATTTTCTTGTGAATTTGTATGAGTTGTGTGGGCATGTGCGTGCCCATTATTGTGTGCCTTTGTATAGGGGTGTGTGTATAAACATGTGTGTGCACATTTCCCTGTGTATGGGATATGTGCATGTGAGCATGTGTATTGATGTTGAAATTATAGTTGACATTAGTGTCTGTCTCAAACACTCTCCACCATGCTGTTATTATTTTGGAACGGAATCTCAGACCATACTTGAGTTCTGGGATTTGTTAGACTCTCTGGCCAGTGAGGTCCAAGGGACCCTTCTGTCCTTACCTTCCAGCACTCACTTTACATATGTGCCCCGCCTTTTAAGTTTTGGGGGACTGGAACTTAAGTCTTTATGTTGGAATGGCATGCACACTGCTGACTGGGCCATCTCCCGGCCCTTCCTTCCTGTTAACAATTCTGCAGTCTTTTGAGCTGCTCTGATTCCCACAAGCCCTTGGTGCTGCGTGTGTCCCCCAGGTCTTTGCCCACAGGTCCCCACCGTCTTTGCCTAACCCGAGATCCTAGAGATGTATTGTAAAACATGTCTTGGAGGAGAGCCTAATGGGCCACGATCAGGACATTATTATTAAACAAAAGATGAAAAACGCTTAAGTCAGAATGGACTTATTAGTAGAATTACTTTTCTGACTAAATGAAAGCTGAGCAGACCCCATTTCAACAGTTCTCAAGGTAGGAATTCCCTCAGCCCCGTTTGATTGCCGTTTGTTGAAAAGTGTAATGTTTTTGTAGGCAATTCATAATTTCCATGCAGAGAGTCCTGAGAGGAAGCGAGCAGGAGCCAGGTTTTGTTTTTCTTATAGAATGGTGGAGATATTTTGTTTCCTCAAAGGATATAAAATTGCAGTGGAGCTGCTGGGCAGATGAGACTGTGTTCAACTGTTCTGTGCATCTGAGATGCCACCGAATATCTTCCTTTAGGATTCAGCAGAATAGAATTTCTCACGGCTTAATGTCTTCAGAAGGGAAAGGTTTCCCTTTGGGCTCTAATTGTACCCAATTTCCTTCTTCTCCCCTTCATTTGTTTATCTTTCTTGTTAACCACGACCTATGGGGGAAGATGAAGGAACTGGGGAGCGACATTTTTGGAAGACGCTAATAACGTCTTTTAAAATAAAAATCCCAACCTAGTACTTGCTTTCCCGAAAGGAACCCTGTCGCCCCACACTCTGGCTGTGGTGCACGGGCTTGTGGATGCCTGGCTGTTCAGTGGTATCAGATTACACCCAAAAGGAGCATTTGAGGCTGCCATTGAGGAGTCCCTGCCAGTCAGCAGGGCCAGGGGCTGTCCTCCACCATCTGGATTTGGTTAGCTCTCTCTGGGCAGCAGGGGTGACTCTCATTTCCTCCAGCCCGTAATGTTATATAGGCAGTGGTCCTGGGCTGCCCTGACATAATTGAAAATTATGGGTATTGTAGGCTCAGGGCGCTGAAATGTAGGCTCATAAAAATATGTGGTGCAGGTAGCCTATGGAGATCGGACGCGGTGCACAATGAAGCTTTTATGTACACTAGGAATTAGGAGTCTCCACTGATAGCGCGCTCTGAGTCTGACAGTTCTTGGGTGGTTCCTCAGGGCAAGTCTGCCACCTTAAACCAAGCCTGAATGTTCTAATTCAACTGGCATCAGGATGCAATCAGACCTCCTTTACAGATGGTCAAAGACCCTCCCACTGGAGCAAGGCAGGAGGTGTGGGCGTGGCTGTCCGGCTCAGCAGAGCTGTGTGTGGGTTCTTGTGAGGCGGAGAGGTAGTGCTTGCTGGCCAGTGTTCATTTTTGGTTGGCCTCAAGGAAATGACTCTATCGAGTGGTTCTGACCAATGCGGCCCCTGTAGTTATGTGGCGAGCATGAATGGGAAAAGTCAGGGTGAGGCAGGGAAAAACAGATTCCCAGAGCCTTCTGGCTGAAGGCCGAGCTGGGGGTACCCTGAAAACTGTCTTCTGTGGTTTCACACTTGGGGTTATCCTGGCTCCAGTTTGGAAGAGGTTTAGTTGTAAGGGATGGACGGGAGGGTCTTGCTAGGATTCAGTGTCTGGAATTCTGATGTCCTTCAATATTTGGGCAGACTACTTACTCTCTCATCGCAAATAGGGTGTCCCCTTTAACTAACACAGCAGCTAGAGGTAGGCGGGAGCAGATTCGGTGGACGATCTTGTCAGGCTACCCACCAGCTACGACTACTGCAGGGGCCTCTTGGTAGAAGCCTCGAGCTGTAGGGGATGAAGCCACCTTGTGTGGATCTAGGCAGGAAAAGCAGACGACGCTTCTGCAGGTAGCTGGTGGGCTTTCCTTCTGAAGCATGGCCACATTTGGTTTTAGTTTGCCAAGCAGGCATGTCTTTGAGGAACCATGCTCTCGTTTACTGGTACCTTTGACCTCTCTGTTCCTACCGGGACTTTGAGCTCAGCCTCTTCCTGGACTGTCCTTTGCTGTCTTCTCTTTCTATCGAAATCTTTCAGAATTATCTGCATCTACTCTGGGCAGTGTTGTCTCAGAGAGTCTGCCTGGGCACTGCTGCCCGCATTCCACTTCCACCTGGCTGTGTGCCTTACAAGGATGAGCTTCCCCAGGGCAGGATCTTGTGTTCCTCCTTATTCTCAGCAAGAAGATCAGACACAAAGCAAGCTCCTATAGTGGCCACTGAATACAGAGTCCTGGGGCTCGGTAGGTAAAGGTACTTTGCCACCAACCTGATGGTGGGAGTTTGATACCTAGAATTCTTATGGTAGAAGGAGAGAATGGACCTGGGCAAGTTGCCCTCTGATCTACACGTGTGACTGTGACATTCCTCACACACAAGTACATTCATTTTTATAATGAGTATTAAGACGAGTCATTTTGCATCATTCGAGTCTCTGGAATGATGACATTTGTTCTTTACAGATACTTAATCATCACATGACATTTGGAATCCAAAAGCCTCGAACACATGTCCCGACAAGCATCCATCCCATTTCCTTGGTGAAACTGTGTTTATCCAGGAAAGTCTCATGTCCTTAGAGTATTCAAAGCATCTACGGACTGAGCCCACTGTTTCACCCCAGTTTCCCTGTCTGTCAAACTAAAGAAGGAATTAGGTCAATTGCTGTCTCAGCACCCCCTGACTGCTACCCTGTCAGTTGCAGTAGAAGTGGCCAGCTTTGTGTTCATCTCCTGCTCCAGAGAATGGCAGGGGGGATACACTGGCATGTTCTTTTATTTCTCTCTCCTGCTTATGCTGCCCACATTTAAGAATTGCATCGTTCTTTTGAATTGACTGCATAAATTGCACCGTGCTCTGGGTGCGCATCTGCTGCCAAGAAATGCTTTTAGTTTTCCAGGCTTTGGGTTGGTTGAGGAATGCTGTTCTTGGTCATGACAGAGCTTACTCTGCTGTGGATGGAAGGAAGTGACAGATGATGTTGTTTTAAAGATGAAGGCCCCCAAAAGAGCAGATTTGGTCTTCTAGGCCCTTTCGGCCTGAGGTTCTGGGCTCGCTTTCTGCCTTTGCCCCCTCTTTTCTTCTCTGTCTATACCCCACTTCTCTCCATTTACCCCGATCTCCTCCATTGCCTGCTCATCCCCCTCATCTTTCTCATGCCCTTCTGTGACTCCCCTCTGAACAAGGTGGTGTTACTGAGCCCCTTTTTTCCTCGAGCCACCCTGTGACTGAACCTGCAAAGACAAGACTGTGCTTGTCAGTAACGTTAATTTTCTGCATTTGGGCTTTCGGCTCTCAGGAAAAGTACTCATGCCTCTTCCTTGGTTGCACGTGTTCAGATTTGTTTGTTTGTTTTTACTTTCCTATGTAAATAATGCATAATGCTTATTCTTAGGTGGGTTAGTGTGTAGGCCCTCCTTCCCTGAATTAATTGTTTCTTTTCTTTTAGTATCTTCAGATGAAATGGCCACTGCTTGATGTCCAAGCAGGAAGCCTCCAGAGCAGACAAACCCTCAAGGATGCTCGTTCACCGTCGCCAGCACACATCGTTGTAAGTAACTTCTCAGTGACAGCCACCCCTCTGTTGGGGGTAAAGAATCTTTTGATGATAAAAACTCATATTTGTCAGTTTTTTAAAAATATTTTTCTGGAGACTAGCTTTGGATATGGTCTGAGAAGCTATTCCTTCTCCCCGACTCCGTGGCGGTACCGCAGCGATTGTCACGTGGAAATTTCCTGAATCTTCCTTCCCCGATTCTCCTCTGTTCTGGGTTAGAAGCTAGACTTGTGGGCGTCTGTTAATAGGGTACGTCCTTCCTGGTTTCAGGAGGAAACTAGAGATGGTACTGAAGCAGTTGTTTAGGGAAAAAAAAAATGCATTTTAGGGGAAGTGAGGCAGAGGCGAGGATGAGAAAAAAGGGAGTTCCTGGTCTGAAATTTTCCATCCACTCTGTTTATCCTGATATGCACTAGAAAGCAATGTTTTTCATGAAGAGTGACAAACCTGATCGGAGCTGGCTGACTGGAACCATAGAGTAGAAATTAATTTAGAAAGGCCCAAATTAAACTTAATCCATGTACCTGCAGCTTTGAAAGCCTGTGGGCTGCACACAGAAAACATTTGTTTTTAAAGAGAGACTACAGCATCAAGTGTGTGTCAACATATATTTTTAATGCGCTTTCCTAGTGTATCGTAGGCTCTGGAAGTTTATAAATTAGCCTCCTGAGAAGGCAGCTCAGCCTTATTAGAATATCTCTTTCCTTCTATATATTTATATCATGAGCTGGACTTCAGACTTTTGAAATAATTAATGAAAGACATATTTTTATAATGAATTCATGACAGGTAGAATTATGCAAAGCATGAGATAATTCATGCATTTTTTATTTATGTTATCACAAAATGTTACCCATTAGTATGTTTGGCCTCTACATTACTCAGAATCTCTAAAAATTGCAAAATAATTTAAAGTAGAAAATCTTAAGATGCATTTTGTC
Organism: Mus pahari; assembly: GCF_900095145.1. Classification (NCBI taxonomy): domain Eukaryota; kingdom Metazoa; phylum Chordata; class Mammalia; order Rodentia; family Muridae; genus Mus; species Mus pahari. Next base: position 166,916,330 of record NC_034590.1, read on the forward strand.
AAATTTCAGGCTGCCTCCTGGTTTGGTAGCTTGGTGTAATTGGTTATATATTATTTAGTGGGCCAGGCCTCAGTTGTATGTGTGTGTATCAGAACATAATTTACTTCTGTAAAACCACATTTGGAACCTTGATTGGTGGAAATGTCTTAACTTCTCATGGTATAAATAAGGCATGTAGGAAGAAGGCTGACATGTGCTAGACGCTCCTTCCGTCTTCCAACCCCGCAATTAAACGGATGCTTATGATTATGTATGCCCCTGGGATGTCAGGACTCCAGGGCTGGAGTCCATAGCTTAGATCATCTTAGGCCCAATCTGATTTCAGAAGAGGAGAGTGAGTGACCAAGGCCCAAAGAGGCCTTAAGTGAGTTGCCCAATGTCACACACCGAGGTAGCGGCTCGAGCAAAGGCTGGATCCGGCACTTTGCTTCCTTTCTGGGGCCTTCTAGTATATTCTCTTCTGTGAGAGGTGAGGGTGGTGCTTGTGGCTAACTGTTTTGTTTACTATAAGCTGGCTCACCATTGGGGACAGTGACAGCATGCCACGTGAATACATTGCTGGCTTAGGGTGCTAATTCAGGCTCCTCTGGAAAATCAAACGCCACGTTAAAAGAACCAAACACATGGTTACAAGATCCTAGAGTGTGAGGCGAGGGTCACTTTTTCCTCCTATGCCGGTGGATTTCCCAGCATCTGCCCGGGCTTTGAAATTTCTCTCCCCGGAGGCTCTCCCTTCCATTTCCAACATTTTACCTACAAGGAAGGGAGTTACCTCTGCAGACTCTAACAGAGTGTGTACAGCCAGCCCCCTGTGGTGGTGCAAGATCATGGGCCGTAGCAGTGCTGAGCAAGACCCTCACAAAAGTGCGAGTTGTCACAATTGTCCCCTCTTGTCCTTTGTAAATCCCATGAGACCAGTTGCCACACTGGGGTCATCAGTCTTATTTTCTTGCGTGGGAAAATAAGGTGGTAGGAAAGCAGGGTTTGCACAAGCAGTATGGATCTTGGCAAGGGACTCAGAGGGGAGGATGAAGCGCGTTCCATTTCTGTTTTCTAGAAGGCACATGCACCACGGCAGCTGCTCGGGAGTACACATAACACCTTTGAGGTGGGCACTTCCATCCATCCACAGAAGCCATGGCTGCTAATGGTCACACTGTCTTGATTGCTGACTGCTGTGTCCTTAGGGACCTGGGGACCAGCCATCTGGTAGAGGTTCTAGGCTTGTGGAGGAAGGTAGGCCTCAGGCGCTGAGGAGAAGGAAAAGCTGTGAGTTTGGGCTGAAGGAGACCATGTTTAGACAATGGTGAATTATCTTCTCAGTGGACACGGAGCTGTGTTGTCAACCTAACCCAGCATCCCACAGTGGGAACAGGGTCTGGGTTGACCCAGGAAGCTTTGTGAAGTGTGGCTCATGCATCGTTTGGGGTTCTGCACAGTGGCTCGAGGGGTCTGGTTCGTGTCCAGAGACCAGGGCTCTTCCTCACGCCTTGTTTTCCAATCTGTTCAAGAAAGTGTCATCACATCACTGACACATCACCAGACGCATTTCAAAACAGTCTTCTACGCATTGTTTCCTAATTTCTCCGAAATTCGGATTATTGTAACTTGTGGGCTAAGCTGTTTCTAAATTACTTCTGATGTTTCACTATAAAAATAGAGAAGTGTTTGGGGTTTGCTGTCAGTCATTGAGGTTATGACCATCACAGACGGCTAAGAAGGCAGCTCGCTCCAAGACCACCACTTGAAAGAGTTTCCCTTTGGGAGTTTAAAGTATTTTCCCTGAACATCATATCTGATTGAGCTTTTTTTTTCCTGATGAGTATATGAAGTTGATGTGTGTGGGGCTGGAGAGATGGATCGGGAGTTAAACACCTTCATTTACTGATCTGTCAGAGGACTAGAGTTGGCATGCCAGCACCCACTTTGGGCAGCTCCAAACCAAGATGTCTAATGCCCACGTGTGGCCTCAACAGGTCACATTGCTTACACACACACACACACACACACACACACACACACAACTTTAAAGACTTGATTGTAAAATAGATGTTCATGAGGATTCAGTTTACCTAACAGTGTGTCCATCATCCATTCATTCACTCATGCATTTCCTGGTGCTGAGGTTGGAACCTGGGGCTTTGCTCAGGCTAAGTAAGCATTCCGCTACTGAGCCTTTTCTGAGAATATTTACATTAACCCTCTCCCACAAAATACCCTATACACTCTAGTTCCTTTAACCAATAGATGACATCTTGTTTATTAAAACCAGGTGATTCCCAATCTGTGTTCTGAGGAGAGAAGAAATCATTCCCTAGTCTTGATTGGTTGATCAAACACTGCCCCTTCGTGCGAGGAAGCAGCTCATGCCTCACTCTCCCCCATACCCTCTCTGCCTTCTACCCAAGCCACTGACTTCATAAACGGTCAAAATGCCAAGGAACCCATTCTAAGATATGCATCCCCCCATCCCGTTTTCTAATGTGCCCCCCTTTACGTTCTCTGACATTTCTGAAACTTATATTCTAATTCTTTTCCCTCTTACATGTTGAGGGAGGAGCTGCAGGGCCATGCTGGGTGGTAGTGTCCTGTGCAAGGCTTGGCAGACTGCCTCCAGCTGCTGGTAAGCTGTGGGGTTAGGGCTCATTCCCTGGGTACCACCCCAGGTGCCTTTGCTATACAAAGGCCTTCATTTAACTCCCTTTCTACCCAGAAAAAAAAAAAAAAGATCCTAGACCCCAAATGGTGGTATTTTGGTATAGCATGTGTCTTACAACCCAGCAAAAAAGGCTTCAAAAGTTTTTACAATTTTATCTTGGGGGTTTCCTTTTGAAGTCAGTGTGGAGTTTTACCTTGGGGTGGAATTTCCTGTTTCTCTGTCTTGGGTGTTTTGTTGTGTAATGAGCATCGAAGAGTGGAATGGAAAAGCAGACTGAATCCCAACGAAGGAGACCTGCCAGACAGTGCTGATACCCTCCCTCCCTCCCTCCCTCGTTCCCTCCCTCCTTCCCTCCCTCCCTCCTTCCTTTCTTCCCTTCCTCCTCTCTCTTTCCAATTGCTTAAATGCTGATGGCAAGTGGAAACCTTGAGAGACACAACCTACCCAGCAGGACTTCAGACAGTACCTCCCCTCTGTGCTGAGGATTTCCAAGGGACACAGGGCCCCAGAAACCAGGAGCTTTTGTTTCTGTAGAGTACAGGAGGACCCTACTCATTGTTCATTTAAAATGACCTGGAGAGCATTCTCTTTGTGGTTAAATGCATGGGAAGGTTTCCAATTTATCTATCTATCTATCTATCTATCTATCTATCTATCTATCTATCTATCTATCTATCTACCTACCTACCTACCTACCTACCTACCTATCTATCTATCTATCTATCTATCTATCTATCTATCTATCTATCTATCTATCTATTTTTAGTGTTCCCATGTTTCTGGGAACTTTTAATGCTAGGGAACTCTGTGATAGAAAGATGTCAAGGCTAAGCAAAAATTGTGCTGCTCACACCTGTGCCTGGGAATGTCACAGGGCCCTGGCCATCATATGCCTGGACATTTAAGAGAGGATGATTAGAGGATCTTTAAAGGACACAGTTGAATAGGAGGGGTGACTTCGCACATTCTGTGGTACAGTAGACCGATGACAATTTAAGTGGTTTAAATTAGGCATTTCAAAATAGCTAGTCTAGAAGATTCTAAACGATCTGGTCTGTGTGGGTGTGCATTAAAGGAACAGCAAGTGAAAGAATAAGTTCTTGAGGGACTCAGCTAAGCCTGACCACAGTATATATGTATGGAAACATCCCGCCGCAAGCATACATTTGTACATTTATTATGAGTCCATGACAACTAAAAGTATTACAACTGGGATTCGAAGCATGATTGGAAGATGGCGTATGGAGCTGTAGAGCATCTGAAAGAGTAGAAGACTATGGTGGGCAGAAGGGGACAAAAAAAAAAAATGTGTGTAGGTCCTGCAGGAAAGACTCTGTGTTGAAAGAAACAGAGAGACCCTGTCTAGGGTAGAGACCCTGGTGCTGTGACATCGAGACTGTAAGGGACTAAGGAGGGTTTGGCAGTTGCCTTACTCTGCAGGCCCTGGGAAGGGTGGGTATAGGCAGATTTGGATGGATCCAGAGTGGAAACTACCATCAGGTTAGAGATAAGGGGGTCGGTGGGCTGAGAATGCCCTTCACTGGGTGAGGCAGGCTTAGGACACAGGACAGAACAGCTCTCTCTCTCTCTCTCTCTCTCTCTCTCTCTCTCTCTCTCTCTCTCTCTCTCTCTCATTGATTCAGTCATGGATTCCTTCACTGGTGCTGCAAATGCATTCTGGTTGTTTCCTGTGAGGGAAAGACCCTCCCATACACCGAGAAAAAGGACACCAGCGGCAAACAATAATCCCATGCTGGGTGTTGCCGCATCCATTTAGATGTTCCATCATCCTTCTGAGAAAGACCCCGCTTCAGCAATAGGGGGAATCAGGGTGTGGAACGGGGCACTGGGCCCAGGTACCCCATCTTCTTAACTACTGAATAGATAGCTGAGCAACAGATGAGTAAGCTGCTTCCAAGAACACTGCGTGCATGTTTTTTCCTATACTGTCGGGGGTGGGGGGGTGTACCAGTAAGAGCTCCTTACCTGTCTGTAGGAGGGTGTGGCTCCAGAATCCCTGCCAGCTTCCAGATTGAGATGTGGCTTCTGGCTGTAGATATTGTAGCTGTTACCAGGGACTCCTTAGCACCTTGCAAGAAGGGTGTATGTGTACTTATTTCAGTGGAGAACAATTTGGGGTGATGAGTGAAAATCTATATTGATTTTTTTTGTTGTTTTTTTTGTTTTTTGTTTTTTGTTTTTTTGAGACAGGGTTTCTCTGTATAGCCCTGGCTGTCCTGGAACTCACTTTGTAGACCAGGCAGGCCTTGAACTCAGAAATCCTCCTGCCTCTGCCTCCCAAGTGCTGGGATTAAAGGCGTGAGCCACCACACCCAGCTTATATTGATTTTTAAAAAGAGTTTCTTACCCCTTTCTGTGGACTGTCTTCCTTTCTTTTGCTAAGTGTGTGTGTGTGTGTGTGTGTGTGTGTGTGTGTGTGTACACCTTTCTTGCTGTTTATTTATTTATTTAATCTAGTTACCCATAACTCAGACAACCTTTCTAGAACACTCAGCCTGTGTTTCCTGGAAATAGCTGAGTCAGAACCTTCCCATTTAACAGACAAGACTCCGGTGAGCATGTCTGTTTTGTCCCTAGAGGAAGCGTGTCAGCACTGTGCACGCAATTGTTATTTTTCTGTGGGAAGTTACCACAGAGAGCTAGGCTCTCAGGCTTTCTTTCCATTGGAGGGAAAGGAGCCATGGAGAGAATCACAGCCTAAAGAAAAGCATGTGGTGAAGTCCCCAAGGAGCATGGCAGGCCAGGACTGTGGTGGAGCCCAAAGTCAAGTAGTCAAGTCATCCTTTGGTCCTTACAGAATCTCTGAAGTTCTCAAGGTTTGGGTTCTGGTCTGGTAGCTGCCCATCACAGCTGTAGAACCCCAGGTCACACAGGATTGGTTAACCGCCAGAGTCTTCCCTTCCTTTAGACTAGAACAAAGTTTGAGGGCCTTGGAAGCCATACTGTTCCTCACATTGCCCCCTATTTGTACCTTGTGAGAGTTCCATCTTTATGGTGTGCTGAAAGCAGCACTGGCTCCTTGTATCTTTTCCATGCTCAGTTCTGCTTGTACATAGTGAAGATACCGCTGTTCCGACCCCAACAACCTCTCTTTTCTTTAGAATTCCCCCATTTATATCTGATTTATATCATCCATGACTGACAGATCTTAGACTATTTAAGGATGAGAATTGCTCATATTTTAATTGAACCTTTCTGCCTCTAAAAGAATGGAAAACATTTACTTTTCCCTTGCAGCAGGAGTTGCAGACAGTTGTGAGCTGCGGTGTGAGCTGGACACTGAACCCAGGTTCTCTGGAAGAGCAGCCAGTGCTCTTAACTGCTGAGCCATTGGTCTAACCCCATGAAATCAATTTTTAAAAGAATGTAGCATTTATGAATACATTCATAAACTTGGTATCTATTGTAGACAGTTTGAAAACCACCCACAGTCTCACATTTCAGATATTTACTTCCTTTTAGGCTTTTTCTTCTATATTAGTATTCATATTTCTTTTTAATATTCTGTTGCTCCTAGCCATGTTTATGCTCCAGCTTTGCATTTATTTAAAACAAAAATTACTAAAGTCAATAAGTACTTATTCATGTCATTACAATTTTTAAGGCTTTTAATGACCCATAGGAGTCCTTAATGTGATTTTGCCCTGATTTGTGCAATCAGTACCATGTTGTTGATGCTTTATACGTCTCTGTCCTTCCCCCACCCCCGGCCCTTTTCTTTTGGGAGAGATATGAAGGAAGAATTTAGAAGAGGAACAGAGTTTTTAAAAATTGTTCGTTTGATACATAGCCATAAATTATCTTCCTGAAAGGTCTCAATTCTGTGCGTGTCACCTTCAGCTACAGAGATGTTAGTGTCAGATTTCTGTAATTAGAATGGTTCTCTTGGGGAACTTAGGGAAAGAAAAGGTTTAAGTTTCCCTGGAAAACTGAACCCTTAACTCCCCTTGCTCCAGAACTCTCAGACTAGCTTGATCTTGCCAAGGCTTCACCTTTAAGGCTTTCAGGGGCAGCTGTTGCTGCCTGTTCACCAGATTCCAGTTCGTCCATCATTTTAGGTAATTCACACACAACATCTGCTTTTGCTACCCCAGAATGCTCTGTTTTTCCAGGGCTATTTCAGAGGCCTTGAGTGTACTCATAATCTCTGTTAATTACAGTCTCTGATGTAATTGCTTCTTTCATCTTTTTTCCCTTTTTGCGACAGAATGTTACTATGTAGCCCAGGTTGGCCTCAAATTATCAATCCTCCTGCCTCCACCTCTCCAGAGATAGGATTACAGGTGTATCCTTTGACCAACTACTTTAGTTACAATCTTGCTTTTAGAGTTATTTTAGCGGGCAAAGGATGTTTATTTGATGAGGTGTAGGAGCTTGGTCAGTTCTGTGATCCCCAGATTAGGTCGTTGGGCAGACACACCCACTTTTCAGAGAGGCCATTGGCTCCTGGGTGAAAGATACGCCCACAACAAATGGGGGGAGGGCTGGCAGCCTCACTTGGCTCTCTGCCATCTCTCAGAGCTGGGTCCTGGTGTGCTTTGGGGAAGTCTCTGGCAGATCCCTGCTAGCTAGTGTTTCCTGACATTTGTTTCAGGGACTTTAATAAGGTTACTGAGAAAAAAAAAGATTCTCTCTTAAAATAGGTTCACTAAGCTCTGGGTTCTGCCAGGCAAGTAAGTCTCTCACTGGGTCTTGGACCTGCAGGGGGCTTCAGACCCCTTCCAGAGGAGGGGTTGCCTCTGCAGAGGTCTGCTTAGCATAAAGGGACAAGATGGGAACCTTCTTTGCGAAGCTGACTTGGTTTCAGCACCTGCTCTGTTTACTGAACACAGGAGCCTGTTTTAAATTAACATGGGGCTTAGAGCTCAGCTCATGGTTTGGGCTATGTTTATCTTTCCAGTAAATAAAACAAAAGTGCTCCTTTGGCACCCATTCCTTCCCGCTTGCCATTTCTTGTCTTGCCGATTAACTCTGCGTTTGGGGCCTGCCTATTTCTCCAACCAGACTGTAAGTTTCTTGAAGCCAAGGAGCCCTGTGGTTCGTTCCTCTGCATGCGGCTTTTTCCCTCCCGCTGCCATGCTCCGTTAATTAGGCAGAAAACCAGTTTCTGGAGCTAATTTGGTTTGGACCCAGTGTGACTTCATCATGAACAGAGTGTTCACAGAATCTCTGTTAGCACATTGATTGTTTGAGCGTTTGCTCTCTCCCTACCTGACGTGGTAACATGTCTTTGGAGAAACACAGTTTGGGGTTATGATGTGTGGTAGGGTTTGCCAGTAACTTGATAAGCCATCCTTACACACTCCAGCTCACAGCCAAGTGTGTCTAATTGCCGTGGCAGCACTTCCATGAAGCATGGTTACAGGAACACTCCAGAAAGTCAGGGTGTGGGGCTTTTGTCTCCTAGTTAAGACTCCCAGGACAGAGGCCCCTGAACTTGGCAAAGGGCTCAAATGGGGACTCTAGAAATTAGTTATTGATGAGTTGTTGCTGTATTTTGCTAAGGCTGTGGTAAGCGTTCATGGAGTTATTTTGTGATTAACTTGTTAATAATGGTTTGCACATCCTATTATCATCTGTAACACAAAACAATGTGTGAGAGTCAGTTCTATCATGTGATTTTGGGGCTTGGGGGCAAGCAAGCCTTTACCCACTGAACTATCTCTCTAGCCCTGTATTTTTTATTTGTCAAAGACAATCACATGTGATATGTGTGTGTACATGTGTGTGTGGCCATGCACATATGTGAGGATACCAGGGGAAGATGATACCACATGTCACGCTTTATCATTTTATGCCTTATTCCCTGAGACAGGGCCTCTCACTAACTCTGGAGCTGAGCTGGGAGCCCTGGCCATCCTCCTGTCTCTATTCGCCATGGCCCAGCTTTTTATGTGGAAGGTTTTGTTGAGTTGGAAGAGTTGCCTGGGAATCTCCAGGCAAGAATGACCAATAATTCCCCAGGTCCAAGTCCTGCCTGCCAGCCTCACCCTCCCTTTGGATGCTGTAGGGAAATCACCATGTCCAGAATCAAGCTAAAGGTCAGCAGTCTTTATCAATCGCTCGTGGCCCGAACATGCTTCATTTTTGATTCTCCTCTTTCTCTCATGTTCCGTGTTCCATGCTCTCAGTCCATCCTGTGTGCTGATAACCCATCCTTTCTCTTACATGTGCGTGTGCGTGTGCATGCACATGCGTGTGTGTGCTCATGCGAGTGTGTGTGTATGTGTGTGCTTGTGTGTATGTGTGTGTATGTATGTGTGTGTGTGTGTATGTATGTGTGTGTGTGTGTGCGCGTGTGTGTGTATGTTTCTGACTTCAACCCCTTGCCATCACTATCACAGTCAATCCTCACTTGTGTCTCACTTGATGTGGATCTGTCCTTTTTAGCTCCCAAGTTTGCAACTTCCTATCCTGATATCCTTGAATCCCTATAGTTCCTATACTTAGGATGACTTTTGACAGCCTTATATGCAGCCTAACATATAGTTCTGAAAATCTGGGCCTAAATCTCATCTTATGAAAAAGACCCAGGTCAGCTACAAGCAGACACTTGGCTCTGCCACCTGACTGAAAGTTATGATATTCAAGGACTCAGAATTGACAGTGCCAGGGCCAATTAAGTCCAGATACCCAATCATGTTTTTGTTGCCTGGGCACAAGTAGGCATATGACAATGAAGTCAACATCTTGGTTGCAATGTCCAATGTCTGGTTCCTCAGTAGAGCCAGATACCACTGATGGTGTACATCTGAGCCCCGCCTCTGAGCCCCGCCTCACCCAGAAGCATCTTGTCCATCCAGCTGCAGGCTCCTGCAATCTCAAGCTGCTGCTAAACGGCCCTAGACAGTGTGATGCAATCTGTTTTTTCAGCCCAGACCCGCATGGCGGGTGGATCTGGGGACTGATTAGGTGCATCACTGAGGTGGTGTAATACGAAAGAGACTGGGAGCTAGATAGGTCTGAGAGCAGTCGGGGTAAAAGCCTTTCACCCTTCCTGCTCCAAGGGTGCAAGAAGGAAGGAGGAGGCCACTGTGTCGCCTTGGGGCTACTCCGGCCATGCCCTCCAGAGACTGGGCGTACCCCAGGGCCCTTATCTACACCTGTCTTCAGGCCTCATCTGACTTCATTCCCTTTCTGTGGCTTCTGATTTTAGGCCCAGCTCAGGGTTATGAGAGATGTAAGTGAAGTGTAGTTCCCTAGCCTTTTGCGAGTCAAGGGAGAAGCTGGCCTTGATGGGAGTGGGGGCAGAAAATAATATTCACGTATAAACAAACATACCTCATAATGGACTGAGAACATAGCTAGGTTTCCTGGGAAACCTTGTTGAAACTCAAGAACAAAAATAGTGTTTTGTTTTGAGACAGGGTTTCATGTAGCTCACTTTAGCCTCCAACCCATTGTGCGGCCTTGAGAGGCCTTGGGTACCTGATCCTCCTGCTTCCCAAGTGCTGAGGCTACGGGTGTGCACCGCCGTATCCTGTGGGTGCTGGGGACTGGACCCAGGGCTCCTTGGTGCTAGACAAGCTTCTGGTTAACTGAGCCACATCCTTAGCCTCCTGAAATACTTTCTTTGGGACATGGTAGCAGCCCTCTTCCATGAAATCTCATAGCACAGTGGAGACTTACAAGGCATTGCCAGAGGCACTGGGAGAAGCCACTTCCGTTTCAGCAGGACTTCCCATCCCGTTTAGACAAAGTGGTTGGCAGGTGTAGCCTTGGCGAACAGCATGTGTGTGCTGTGCTGTCCTTCCAGCCGGGACTGTGAGGTAGACTCTGTGCAGAGCATGACACCGTGCCTGCATTGCTTTTCTTTTTGATAACACCACTGCTGCTGCTTCATGGTGGCAGAGGACCTGGCCCTGTCCTTCCCGTCTGACCTACGTGAGATTGGGCAGGAACAGACATACAATACAGGTTTGTCTGTTTTTATGCATTTTAATTCAGAGAGTTTAAATCCGTGGCTCCTCGAAGTGCTTTTCTGTTTCCACATAGGTGCATGGTGGCCTTGGTGTGCATGTGCTCCTGGCCCTGGACTGGAAGAATGTCATTTGAAGCCATTAAAATGAGCGCAGGGAGGGTACTGGGATGGCACCGTTTAAGTTCTGGGTAGCCAGCTCCAGTTCTGGATTATCCCGGAGAGCCAACACCGTGACTAGTTTCAAGTGGTTTTCTGTTGCTTTATGGCCAAAGTGGTTCTCATAGAGTTATTCAAGCCTTTAGGCTTATGCTATGTTAAAAAAAAATTCTTTTACATTTTTGTTTTTATTTCTCTTAAAAGTTCTGGGGCATGAACCAAGTCTACCACTGCTATACACAGAAGCCCATGGGTGCAGAACATACCTGCCTCTCTAAGAACAGCTGGTTTGAGCTAGTCTGAGGGCTCCTATAAGGAGGGAACAAATTGTGCCCCCCTCCCTGCTTCCCCAATAGCGATCTGTAAAGGGAGGCTCTCGTGGATCCTGGAGTTTCTGTGATTCGTTCCTGCGGTCGTGGGGAATTTTAAAAATGAATGTTAGGTATTTTCATGAAATTCCTGATTTTATATTTTTGGTTTCTCAGACTTTTCTGCCCTGGCTCTCATTCACATACCCATCATTGTTGGAAAACTTTTCTTTTGTTTCTTGGCAACATTTACTTGTGTATTTTAGAAACATTGTTTTCTTATCACAGATCATTGGTGGCAAATGATGAATCCTGCTGTTTCTTTCTCAGTCTTGTGACCTCTTTTCTATCTGATGGATGGTCTCTCCATTTTCTATTAAAACAACATACTGTACAAGAGAGTGGTATAGTCACAGAAGACCCAGAGTGTTGTGTCCAGGCCCTGGAGCTGGGGCCCTGCTTATCCCTGTAGGCCTGGTAGTGTTTGCCTGCAGTGGCACACAGAGGGATTCTGAGGCCCAGCATGTCAGGACTCTGCTCTCAAGGGTTAGGTGGGTGTGGATCTTTCTGTGGTGAAGCGGGGAGCACGTGTCCGCATTGGCATTCATGCTTTTTATAGAAACTGAGCTTCCTGCCTGTGCTGCCCATGAAGATGCCTTGGTATGGCTGTCCCCCTCTTGTTTTTGAGATAGGGCCTCTCTACATAGCCCCAGCTGTCCTGGACTCACCATGTAGACCAGGTTAGCCTTGAACTCACAGAGATCTGCCTGCCTCCCCAGTGTAGGGATGAAAGGGGTGTACCACCATGCCCACTTCCCCTGTCTTTAAAAGCAAATGCAACGACTGTGCTCTCGTTCAGTTCCTGTTGCTGAGATAAAACACTTATGACCAGAACAGCTTAGGGGGACAAGTGGACTTACTTTAGTCTATAGCTCCAGAGTGCCGTCCATCACTGAGGGAGGTGAAGGAAAGGACCCAGAGCAGGAACTTCAAGGCAAGCCTGCTTGCTGTTCCACACAGCATGACCTCTGGTCCAGGACCTCACTGTACAGTACAGCAGGAGCTATGCAGGGTGCTGCTTGCTGCCCGGCTGGGAAGCTAGCCTTCTACTCAGCTAGCTTTCTTACGGCGTCCAGGCCCAACTGCCTAGGGTGGTGCTGCCCGCATTGGGCTTGACTCTCCCTGCAATTATCAGGATGATCCCCAGCTCAGCCGGAGGGCAATCTGATCTGAGGATTGCTCAGTGGATCTCCTCCTGATGACCCTAGGGCTTGTCAGAGTGACAGTTAAAGATGACCAGGGCAGTGGGACAGGGGGCAACTTTTCATCAGAACCAGAAATGAAGATGAACCGGAGAAGTGAAGTTAGCATTAGGAACTGGTCTCTGGCTCTGTGGTCAGGAGCAATGGGTACAAGTCTCATGACTTCCCACCTTTCAGTTAACTATGGCAAGACAAAATGAAACAAAGCGAAACAAACCAAACCAAACCATGCAGTGGTGTTTCTGAAGAGGGTGATAACTTTTAATGCTACCTGGACATTTAACACATGTGTTTCATGTGTCCATTTTGCTGTTTTATGCACATGTGATAACTCTCAATCTGCTTCATTTATCACACTATAAGTCCATCACATGCGAGGCATAGGTCTTAAGCCAGCAACTGTATTCGGAAGTTTGAGCACATGATTTAAAATCTGGCCTGTGGGTTAGTGTGCATTTGGACATCTGTGTGGAATGAGTGAGTGGCAGAGGACATTTATGAGGGAGAGGCAGGGCAGCCATTGGCCCTGGGGAATAGGCTTGAACTGTGAGGGGGGCTCCTGCAGTGTAGGAAGCCAGCAGGGCTGGACCTGGCTGAGTGCTCTGGTATCTGGATGCTTGTGTGAAATTTCCTGCACAGGTTTTCAGTTGGCAAAATCAGGATCCTCCCAGGCCCAGGCCCATACAGCAGAGTTCAGAACAGAAGCCAAATTGAAAGGTTTGGAGAACTTTTGGTCACACTTCATTCCAGGGCCACAGTTAACCGCACAAGACTGCACAGTCACAGGCCTGAGCCACCTCCTCTCTCAGCCCCTTTCCCCCTCCTCTTGTTTCTTTTGATATTAAGACTTTATCCTAGAATTTATGGATTGATAGCTCTCCTGGTAGCAAGCTCTCTTCCCATGAGTATCTGTATAGATGTGCATCTGTGTGCACGAGTGTCCGTGTGTCCGTGTCCGTGTGTGTGTGTGTGTGTGTGTGTGTGTGTGTGTGTGTGTGTGTGTTTGTGTGTATTGACCTCTGGGGTTTCCTTCTCTTCTCTTCTCTTCTCTTCTCTTCTCTTCTCTTCTCTTCTCTTCTCTTCTCTTCTCTTCTCTTCTCTTCTC